>NC_088219.1:19842404-20029904 GCF_036934945.1 Oncorhynchus masou masou
GGAGTAATATGATCAATTTTTTGGGGTTCTAGTCAGGATTCTAGCAGCCGTATTTAGCACTAACTTAAGTTTATTTAGTGCTTTATCCGGGTAGCCGGAAAGTAGAGCATTGCAGTAGTCTAACCTAGAAGTAACAAAAGCATGGATACATTTTTCTGCATCATTTTTGGACAGAAAGTTTCTGATTTTTGCAAAGTTACGTACATGTAAAAAAGCTGTCCTTGAAACAGTCTTGATATGTTTGTCAAAAGAGAGATCAGGGTCCAGAGTAACGCAGAGGTCCTTCCCAGTTTTATTTGAGACGACTGTACAACCATTAAGATTAATTGTCAGATTGAACAGAAGATCTCTTTGTTTCTTGGGACCTAGAACAAGCATCTCTGTTTTGTCTGAGTTTAACAGAAGCCATCCACTTCCTTATGTCTGAAACACAGGCTTCTAGCGAGGGCAATTTTGGGGCTTCACCATGTTTCATTGAAATGTACAGCTGTGTGTCATCCGCATAGCAGTGAAAGTTAACATTATGTTTTCGAATGACATACCCAAGAGGTAAAATATATAGTGAAAACAATAGTGGTCCAAAAACGGAACCTTGAGGAACACCGGAATTTACAGTTGATTTATCAGAGGAAAAACCATTCACAGAGACAAACTGATATCTTTCCGACAGATAAGATCTAAACCAGGCCAGAACTTGTCCATGTAGACCAATTTGGGTTTCCAATCTCTCCAAAAGAATGTGGTGATCGATGGTATCAAAAGCAGCACTAAGGTCTAGGAGCATGACAGATGCAGAGCCTCGGTCTGATGCCATTAAAACGGCATTTACCACCTTCACAAGTGCAGTCTCAGTGCTATGATGGGGTCTAAAACCAGACTGAAGCATTTCGTATACATTGTTTGTCTCCAGGAAGGCAGTGAGTTGCTGCGCAACAGCCTTTTCTAAAACATTTCAGAGGAATGGAAGATTCGATATAGGCTGATAGTTTTTATATTTTCTGGGTCAAGGTTTGGCTTTTTCAAGAGAGGCTTTATTACTGCCACTTTTAGTGGGTTTGGTACACATCCGGTGGATAGAGAGCCGTTTATTATGTTCAACATAGGAGGGCCAAGCACAGGAAGCAGCTGTCACGAGTCCGACCGAGGGTGGTTCCCTTTCCCGGGCGGGTGGCGCTCGGCGGTCGTCGTCACCGGCCTATTAGCTGCCACTGATTGTCTTTCCTCCCTCTCCTTGTATGTTTAGTGGTAGCACCTGTTTATGTTTAATTAGTTTGTCTTTATTAGACAGCCGGCCCGCCTGGTTGTTGTGCAGGATTATTTCAGTGTAACCTTCGGCTCTGTTGTAGAGGTACGTGGTAGTGCCTGGTCGTGATTTTTTCTGTTGTAAATTTTGATTCCCTGTGTTTGGGAACGTAACTATTGTGAGCACCCTGTGGTGCGTTGGTGCTATTAAAGACGCACAGCATTGAACTCTGTGTCTCCTGCATTTGACTCCACATCCACGACACCCGGAGCATTACAGAATCCCGCACCACCAAATTGAATGGAGTCAGCAGGAGCAGCAGCCAACCCTCTCCCATCGATGGAGGAACGAGTTCTCCACCACACCACCGTCCTCCATCGGATCGGATCCGCGATGGATCAAGTGATGGAGAGAATGGACCGATGGGAGAGGAGTGGTCTCCTCTCTCCACCTTCGGCACCCACGGTTCCGGACTCCCCATCTCCCGACTCCAGCACCCTCCGTCTGACGCTACCGAGGGCTTATGATGGAGCGGCGGCGGGTTGCCAGGGGTTTCTGCTTCAGCTGGAGCTATACCTGGCCACCATCAGACCCACTCCCTCAGGAGCAGAGAGGGTGAGTGTCCTCATCTCCTGCCTCACGGGTCGTGCTCTGGAGTGGGAATGCAGTCTGGAATGGCCCAGACTCAGCGCGGGAGCACTACCCAGAGTTTTCCCGCCGCTTCCGTGCCGTGTTTGATCACCCTCTAGACGACCGGCGGTGGGAGAACGACTATTTCATCTCAGGTAGGAGAGGAGGAGCGCCCAGGATTACGCGCTGGAGTTCCGGACCTTGGCAGCAGGATCCGGGTGGAACGACAGGGCCCTTATCGACCACTACCGGTGTAGTCTCCGAGAGGACGTCCGCCGGGAGTTAGCGTGTCGGGACACCACTCTGTCACTGGATCAGCTGATTGACATGTCCATTCGACTGGATAATCTGCTGGCTGCTCGCGGGCGTTCAGAGAGGTCCTGTGCGTTCCACCATCCAGCCCCTCCGCTCCCATTCCGATGGAGTTGGGAGGGGCTGCGCCAGGGTACCGGAGGAGGAGGCCTTCCCTGCACCAACTGTGGTCGGAGAGGACACACATCTGATCGGTGCTGGGGGGTCCGTCTGGGAGTAGAGATGGCAGGCGGAACGCTTCTCGGTCACCCCAGGTGAGTCAGCATCAAACTCACCCAGAACCCCTGTTGGCCACATGTTTGTCTTAACTTTTTTCCTTCACTTTTTTCCCTCTTCCCAGCATAGGGCGCTAGTTGATTCAGGTGCAGTTGGGAACTTTATGGATCGCGGACTCGCCCTTAAGTTAGGGGTTCCGCTGGTGCCGATAGATTCTCCTTTCCCTGTGCACTCCCTAGATAGCCGGCCATTAGGGTCAGGGATGGTCAGGGAGACCACGGTCCCACTGGACATGGTGACGCAGGGGAATCATAGGGAGCGTATCAGTTTCTTTATTATTGATTCGCCTGCGTTTCCAGTGGTGCTGGGGACTCCCTGGATGGCCCGGCACAATCCTAAAATTTCGTGGAGACAGGGGGTTCTCCAGGGGTGGTCAGAGGAGTGTTCTGGAAGGTGTTTGGGAGTTTCCATCGGTGCCACGTCGGTGGAGAGTCCCGACCAGGGTTCCACTGTGTGCATTCCCCCCGAGTATGCCGATTTGGCAATCGCTTTCAGTAAAGTGAAAGCGACTAAATTACCACCTTATCGACCGGGAAGGGATTGTACGATAGATCTCCAGGTAGACGCTGCGCTTCCCAAGAGTCACGTGTACCCGCTGTCCCAGGAGGAGACGTTGGCAATGGAGACATATGTCACGGAGTCGCTGGGACAGGGGTACATTCGGCCCTCCATTTCACCCGTCTCCTCCAGTTTCTTTTTTGTGAGGAAAAAGGAGGGAGGTTTGCTTCCGTGTATCGATTATAGAGGTCTAAACGCCATCACAGTGGGGTATAGTTACCCTCTACCTCTCATCGCTACGGCGGTGGAATCGTTCCACGGAGCGCAGTTCTTCACAAAACTGGATCTCAGGAGCGTGTATAGTCTGGTGCGTATTCGGAAGGGAGACGAGTGGGAAACCGCATTTAGTACCACATCAGGCCAATATGAGTACCTCGTCATGCCGTATGGGTTAAAAAATGCTCCAGCCGTTTTTCAATCCTTTGTAGATGAGATTCTCAGGGACCTGTGCGGGCAGGGAGTGGTTGTTTATATCGATGACATTCTGATCTACTCGGCCACTCACACCGCGCATGTGTCTCTGGTGCGCTAGGTGCTTGGTAGACTGCTGGAGCATGACCTATACGTCAAGGCTGAGAAATGCGTGTTCTCTAAATGAGCCGTCTCTTTTCTGGGATATCGCATTTCCACCTCGGGGGTAGTGATGGAGGGGACCGCATTAGGGCCGTGCGTAATTGGCCAACTCCGACCATGGTAAAGGAGGTGCAACGGTTTTTGGATTTTGCCAACTACTACCGGAGGTTTATCCGGGGTTTTGGCCAGATAGCGGCTCCCATCACCTCACTGCTGAAGGGGGGCCCAGTGCGGTTGCAGTGGTCAGCAGAGGCGGACGGAGCATTCAACAAGTTGAAGGCGCTGTTCACTGATGCGCCCGTGTTGGCGCATCCGAACCCCTCTCTAGCATTCATAGTGGAGGTGGACACGTCCGAGGCTGGGGTGGGTGCCGTGCTATCACAGCGCTCGGGTACGCCACCAAAACTCCGCCCCTGCGCTTTCTTCTCAAGGAAGCTCAGCCCAGCGGAGCGTAACTATGATGTGGGGGACCGGGAGTTGCTAGCGGTGGTTAGAGCTCTGAAGGTGTGGAGACACTGGCTTGAGGGGTCTAAGCACCCTTTCTTATCTGGACCGACCACCAGAATCTGGAGTATATTCGGGCAGCTAGGAGACTTAACCCACATCAGGCAAGGTGGGCCATATTCTTCACCCGGTTCCGGTTTACTTTGTCTTATAGACCGGGCTCCCAGAACGTAAAGGCTGACGCACTGTCCCGCCTTTACAACATGGAGGATGGGTCCACCGAACCTACTCCCATCCTTCCCGCCTCAAAGCTGGTAGCACCAGTGGTATGGGAGGTGGACTCGGACATCGAGCGGGCGTTACGGGCTGAACCCGCGCCTCCTCAGTGTCCAGCGGGGCGAAGGTACGTGCCGCTTGGTGTTCGGGACAAACTGACACCCTAGGGTGACGAGGACAGTGGGGAGCCTTCAGGGGAGGTATTGGTGGCCTACGTTGGCTAAGGACGTTAAGGGTTATGTCTCCTCCTGTTCAGTGTGCGCTCAGAGTAAGGCTCCTAGGCACCTTCCTAGAGGGAAGTTACAACCCATCGCGGCCATGGTCACATCTGTCCATACATTTCCTGACCGATCTTCCGCCGTCTCAGGGGAACACCACGGTTCTAGTGATTGTGGATCGGTTCTCTAAGTCCTGCCGTCTCCTCCCGTTGCCCGGTATCCCTACAGCCCTACAGACTGCGGAGGCGTTATTCACCCATGTCTTTCGGCACTACGGGGTGCCGAGGACATCGTTTCTATCTACCCCCAATTCACTTCTCGGGTATGGAGCGTTCATGGAACGCTTGGGGTCTCTGTCAGCCTGACCTCCGGTTATCACCCCGAGAGTAATGGGCAGGTGGAGAGAGTGAACCAGGAGGTGGGTAGGTTTCTGCGGTGGTATTGCCAGAATCGGCCAGGGGAGTGGGCACGATACATTCCCTGGGCTGAAATGGCTCAGAACTCACTACGCCACTCTCTCACACTCGTCCCCTTTTCAGTGTGTAGGGCCCTTTAAAGTCCTGAGGAGAATAAACGAGGTGTGTTATCGATTACAACTCCCCTCCTATTATCGTATTAACCCCTCGTTTCATGTGTCTCTCCTCAGTCCGGTGGTAGCTGGTCCCCTGCAGGACAGTGAGGTGCCGGAGGTCCCTCCCCCCCCCTCTGGACATCGAGGGGTCCCCGGCGTACAAGATCAAATCAAATCAAATCAAATTTTATTTGTCACATACACATGGTTAGCAGATGTTAATGCGAGTGTAGCGAAATGCTTGTGCTTCCAGTTCCGACAATGCAGTAATAACCAACAAATAATCTAACTAACAATTCCAAAACTAATTTCTTATACACAGTGTAAGGGGATAAAGAATATGTACATCAGATATGAATGAGTGATGGTGCAGAGCAGCATAGGCAAGATACAGTAGATGGTATCGAGTACAGTATATACATATGAGATGAGTATGTAAGCAAAGTGGCATAGTTAAAGTGGCTAGTGATACATGTATTACATAAGGATGCAGTAGATGATAGAGTACAGTATATACGTATACATATGAGATGAATAATGTAAGGTTTAAAGTGGCTAGTGATACATGTATTACATAAAGATGGCAAGATGCAGTAGATGGTATAGGGTACAGTATATACATATGAGATGAGTAATGTAGGGTATGTAAACATTATATTAAGTGGCATTGTTTAAAGTGGCTAGTGATACATTTTTTACGTCCATTTTTCCATCATTAAAGTGGCTGGAGTTGAGTCAGTATGTTGGCAGCAGCAACTCAATGTTAGTGGTGGCTGTTTAACAGTCTGATGGCCTTGAGACAGAAGCTGTTTTTCAGTCTCTCGGCCCCTGCTTTGATGCACCTGTACTGACCTCGCCTTCTGGATGATAGCGGGGTGAACAGGCAGTGGCTCGGGTGGGTGTTGTCCTTGATGATCTTTGTGGCCTTCCTGTAACATCGGGTGGTGTAGGTGTCCTGGAGGGCAGGTAGTTTGCCCCCGGTGATGCGTTGTGCAGACCTCACTACCCACTGGAGAGCCTTACGGTTGTGGGCGGAGCAGTTGCCGTACCAGGCGGTGATACAGCCCGCCAGGATGCTCTCGATTGTGCATCTGTAGAAGTTTGTGAGTGCTTTTGGTGACAAGCCACATTTTTTCAGCCTCCTGAGGCTGAAGAGGCGCTGCTGCGCCTTCGTTACGATGCTGTCTGTGTGATTGGACCAATTCAGTTTGTCTGTGATGTGTATGCCGAGGAACTTAAAACTTACTACCCTCTCCACTACTGTTCCATCGATGTGGATAGGGGGTGTTCCCTCTGCTGTTTCCTGAAGTCCACAATCATCTCCTTAGTTTTGTTGACGTTGAGTGTGAGGTTATTTTCCTGACACCACACTCCGAGTGCCCTCACCTCCTCCCTGTAGGCCGTCTCGTCGTTGTTGGTAATCAAGCCTACCACTGTTGTGTCGTCCGCAAACTTGATGATTGAGTTGGAGGCGTGCGTTGCCGCGCAGTCGTGGGTGAACAGGGAGTACAGGAGAGGGCTCAGAATGCACCCTTGTGGGGCCCCAGTGTTGAGGATCAGCGGGGTGGAGATGTTGTTGCCTACCCTCACCACCTGGGGTCCGGGCCATTCTGGACTCAAGATGCCGGGTGAGGGGCCTGCAGTACCTCGTGGACTGGGAGGGGTACGGTCCGGAGGAGAGGTGCTGGGTACCGGTGGAGGACATCTTGGATCCATCCATGTTGAGGGATTTCCATCGCCTCCATCCGGATCGCCCTGCCTCGTCCTCCGGGCGACCTCGAGTCGGCGTCAGGGGGGTGGGGGGGGGGGGGGTACTGTCACGAGTCCGACCGAGGGGTGGGGGTACTGTCACGAGTCCGACCAAGGGTGGTTCCCTTTCCCGGGCGGGTGGCGCTCGGCGGTCGTCGTCACCGGCCTATTAGCTGCCACTGATTGTCTTTCCTCCCCCTCCTTGTATGTTTAGTGGTAGCACATTACAGCAGCTCTTTCGGGAGTTTAGTTGGAATAGGGTCCAGTATGCAGCTTGAAGGTTTAGAGGCCAAGATTCTTTTCATCATTGTGTCAAGAGATATAGTACTAAAACACTTGAGTGTCTCTCTTGATCCTAGGTCCTGGCAGAGTTGTGCAGACTCAGGACAACTGAGCTTTAACGGAATACGCAGATTTAAAGAGGAGTCCGTAATTTGCTTTCTAATAATCATGATCTTTTCCTCAACGAAGTTCATGAATTTATTACTGCTGAAGTGAAAGCCCTCCTCACTTGGGGAATGGTGCTTTTTAGTTAGCTTTGCCACAGTATCAAAAATAAATTTCGGATTGTTCTTATTTTCCTCAATTAAGTTGGAAAAATAGGATGATCGAGCAACAGTAAGGGCTCTTCGGTACTGTCTTTCCAAGCTCGTTGGAAGACTTCCAGTTTGGTGTGGCGCCATTTCCGTTCCAATTTTCTGGAAGCTTGCTTCAGAGCTCGGGTATTTTCTGTATACCAGGGAGCTAATTTTTTATGACAAATGCTTTTAGTTTTAGGGGTGCAACTGCATCTAGGGTATTGCACAAGGTTAAATTGAGTTCCTCAGTTAGATGGTTAACTGATTTTTGTCCTCTGACATCCTTGGGTAGGCAGAGGGGGTCTGGAAGGACATCAAGGAATCTTTGTGTTATCTGTGAATTTATACCACAACTTTTGACGCTCCTTGGTTGGGGTCTGAGCAGATTATTTGTTGCAATTGCAAACGTAATAAAATGGTGGTCCGATAGTCCAGGATTATGGGGAAAAACATTAGAATACACAACATTTATTCCATGGGACAAAACTAGGTTCAGAGGATCACTGTGACAGTAAGTAGGTCCAGAGACATGTTGGACAAAACCCACTGAATCGATGATGGCTCCGAAAGCCTTTTGGAGTGGGTCTGTGGACTTTTCCATGTGAATATTAAAGTCACAAATATTTAATATTATCTGCTATGACTACAAGGTCCGATAGGAATTCAGGGAACTCAATGAGGAACGCTGTATATGGCCCAGGAGGCCTGTAAACAGTAGCTATAAAAAGTGATTGAGTAGACTGCATAGATTTCATAGACCCACCAACACTATTGTCCCTGTCTACCCACCACGACTACAGTCACTCTCTACCCACCACCACCACCACAGTCACTATCTACCCAACACCACTATAGTGAGTATCTACCCACCACCCCTACAGCCACTGTCTCCCCACCACCACACAGCCATTATCTACCTCCCACCAATACAGCCACTATCTACCGCCACCACTACAGCAACTATCTACCCCCCCACTACAGACACTATCTACCCACCACCACCACAGCCACAATCTACCCCCACCACTACAGCCACTATCTAACCAGCCACTATCCTACAGCCACTGCACTACAGCCACTATCTACCCACCACCGCTACAGTCACTATCTACCCACCACCACTACAGCTACCCACCACCACTACTACCCACCACCACTACGGTCACTATCAACCCACCACCACTCTAACCACTACCACCACTATCTACCAGCCACCACTACAGTCACTATCTACCCACCACCACTACAGTCACTGTCTACCCACCACCACTACAGCCACTATCTACCACCACCACT
Source organism: Oncorhynchus masou masou (assembly GCF_036934945.1). Lineage (NCBI taxonomy): Eukaryota > Metazoa > Chordata > Actinopteri > Salmoniformes > Salmonidae > Oncorhynchus > Oncorhynchus masou. The sequence goes on from NC_088219.1 coordinate 19,851,129, forward strand.
ACAGCCACTATCTACCAACAGCCACTATCAGTCAAAACTACAGTATCTACCCACCACCACTACAGCCACTATCTACCCACCACCACTACAGTCACTATCTACCCACCACCACTACAGTCACTATCTACCCACCACCACTATAGTCACTATCTACCCAGCCACTATCTACCCACCACCACTACAGTCACTATCTACCCACCACCGCTACAGTCACTATCTACCCACCACCACTACAGTCACTATCAACCCCACCACCACAGCCACTATCACCCGTCAGCCACTATCTACCCACCACTACAGCCACTATAGCCACTATCTACCCACCACCACTACAGTCACTATCTACCCACCACCACTACAGCCACTATCTACCCCCACCAATACAGTCATTATCTACCCACCACCATAATAGCCACTATCTACCCACCACCACTACAGTCACTATCTACCCACCACCACTACAGCCACTATCTACCCCCACCAATACAGTCATTATCTAGCCACCACCATAATGGCCACTATCTACCAACCACCACTACAGTCACTATCTACCCACCACCACTACAGCCACTATCTACCCCCACCACTACAGCCACTATCTATCCACCACCACTACAGTCACTATCTACCCACCACCACTACAGTCACTATCTTCCCACCACTAACAGTCACTATCTACCACCACTACAGCCACTATCTACCCACCACCACTACAGCCACTATCTACCCACCACCACTATAGTCAGTATCTACCCACCACCACTAAGTCAGTCACTATCTACCACCACTACAACTACAGCCACTATCTACCCACCACCACTACAGTCAGTATCTACCACCCACCACAACAGTCACTGTCTACCCTCCACCACTACAGTCACTATCTACCCACCACCACCTTAGTCATATCACCCACCACCACTACAGACACTGTCTACTCATCACCACTACAGCCACTATCTACCCCCCACCAATACAGCCACTATCTACCACCACTACAGCCACTATCTATCCACACCACTACAGCCACTATCTACCCACCACCACTACAGCCACTATCTACCCCCACCACCCCACTATCACCACCACTACAGTCACTATCTACTACCTATCCCCACCACCACTACAGCCACTATCTACCCCCACCACTATCTACCCCCACCACTACAGCCACTATCAACCAACTTCCACTACAGTAACTATCTACCCCCACCACTACAGCCACTATCTACCCACCACCACTATAGTCAGTATCTACCCACCACCACTACAGCCACTGTCTACTCATCACCACTACAGCCACTATCTACCCCCCACCAATACAGCCACGATCTACCCACCACAACTACAGCCACTATCTTCCAACACCACTACAGCCACTATCTACCCACCACCACTACAGTCACTATCTACCCCCACCACTACATCACTATCACCCACCACCAACTTCCACTACAGTAACTATCTACCCACCACCACTACAGTCACTATCTACCCACCACCACTACAGCCACTATCTACCCCCACCACTACATCCACTATCTACCCCCACCACTACAGCCACTATCAACCAACTTCCACTACAGTAACTATCTACCCACCACCACTACAGTCACTGTCTAAACACCACTACTAAAGTCACTGTCTACCTACCACCACTACATCCACTATCTACCCACCATAACTACAGTCACTGTCTACCAACCACCACGAAAGCCAGAATCTACCCCCCACCACTACAGTCACTGTCTACCCACCACAACTATAGTAATTATCTACCCACCACCACTATAGCCACGATCTACCCACACCACCACAGTCCGTTTCTACCCCCACCACTACAGCCACTATCTACCCACCACCACTACAGTCACTATCTACCCACCACCACTATAGTCACTATCTACCCACCACCTCAACAGTCAGTATCTACACCCCACCACAACAGTCAGTTTCTACCCACCACCACTTCAGCCAGTATCTACCACCCACCACTACAGCCAGTATCTACCACCCACCACTACAGTCGCTATCTACCAACAACCACTATTGTCACTGTCTACCCACCACCACTATTGACACTGTCTACCCCCCACCACATCAGTCAGTATCTACCACCCACCACTACAGTCAGTATCTACCACCCACCACTACAGCCAGTATCTACCACCCACCACTACAGTCGCTATCTACCCACAACCACTATTGTCACTGTCTACCCACCACCACTATTGTCACTCTCTACCCCCCACCACAACACTCAGTATCTACCACCCACCACAACAGTCACTGTCTACCCTCCACCACTACAGTCGCTATCTACCCACCACCACTATAGTCAGTATCTACCCACCACCACTACAGCCACTGTCTACTCATCACCACTACAGCCACTATCTACCCCCCACCAATACAGCCACGATCTACCCACCACCACTACAGCCACTATCTATCCAACACCACTACAGCCACTATCTACCCACCACCACTACAGCCACTATCTACCCCCACCACTACATCCACTATCTACCCCCACCACTACAGCCACTATCAACCAACTTCCACTACAGTAACTATCTACCCACCACCACTACAGCCACTATCTACCCCCACCACTACATCCACTATCTACCCCCACCACTACAGCCACTATCAACCAACTTCCACTACAGTAACTATCTACCCTCCACCACTACAGTCGCTATCTACCCACCACCACTATAGTCAGTATCTACCCACCACCACTACAGCCACTGTCTACTCATCACCACTACAGCCACTATCTACCCCCCACCAATACAGCCACGATCTACCCACCACCACTACAGCCACTATCTATCCAACACCACTACAGCCACTATCTACCCACCACCACTACAGCCACTATCTACCCCCACCACTACATCCACTATCAACCAACTTCCACTACAGTAACTATCTACCCACCACCACTACAGTCACTATCTACCCACCACCACTACAGCCACTATCTACCCCCACCACTACATCCACTATCTACCCCCACCACTACAGCCACTATCAACCAACTTCCACTACAGTAACTATCTACCCACCACCACTACAGTCACTGTCTAAACACCACTACTAAAGTCACTGTCTACCTACCACCACTACATCCACTACTTACCCACCATAACTACAGTCACTGTCTACCAACCACCACGAAAGCCAGAATCTACCCCCCACAACTACAGTCACTGTCTACCCACCACAACTATAGTAATTATCTACCCACCACCACTATAGCCACGATCTACCCCACACCACCACAGTCCGTTTCTACCCCCCACCACTACAGCCACTATCTGCCAACCACCACTACAGCCACTATCTACCCACCACCACTACAGTCACTATCTACCCACCACCACTATAGTCACTATCTACCCACCACCTCAACAGTCAGTATCTACACCCCACCACAACAGTCAGTTTCTACCCACCACCACTTCAGCCAGTATCTACCACCCACCACTACAGCCAGTATCTACCACCCACCACTACAGTCGCTATCTACCCACAACCACTATTGTCACTGTCTACCAACCACCACTATTGACACTGGCTACCCCCCACCACATCAGTCAGTATCTACCACCCACCACTACAGTCAGTATCTACCACCCACCACTACAGCCAGTATCTACCACCCACCACTACAGTCGCTATCTACCCACAACCACTATTGTCACTGTCTACCCACCACCACTATTGACACTGTCTACCCCCCACCACAACAGTCAGTATCTACCACCCACCACTACAGTCAGTATCTACCACCCACCACTACAGCCAGTATCTACCACCCACCACTACAGTCGCTATCTACCCACCACCACTACAGTCACTGTCTAAACACCACTACTAAAGTCACTGTCTACCTACCACCACTACATCCACTACTTACCCACCATAACTACAGTCACTGTCTACCAACCACCGCGAAAGCCAGAATCTACCCCCCACCACTACAGTCACTGTCTACCCACCACAACTATAGTAATTATCTACCCACCACCACTATAGCCACGATCTACCCCACACCACCACAGTCCGTTTCTACACCCCACCACTACAGCCACTATCTGCCAACCACCACTACAGCCACTATCTACCCACCACCACTACAGTCACTATCTACCCACCACCACTATAGTCACTATCTACCCACCACCTCAACAGTCAGTATCTACACCCCACCACAACAGTCAGTTTCTACCCACCACCACTTCAGCCAGTATCTACCACCCACCACTACAGCCAGTATCTACCACCCACCACTACAGTCGCTATCTACCCACAACCACTATTGTCACTGTCTACCCCCCACCACAACAGTCAGTATCTACCACCCACCACTACAGCCAGTATCTACCACCCACCACTACAGCCAGTATCTACCACCCACCACTACAGTCGCTATCTACCCACAACCACTATTGTCACTGTCTACCCACCACCAGTATTGTCACTGTCTACCCCCCATCACAACAGTCAGTATCTACCACCCACCACAACAGTCACTGTCTACCCTCCACCACTACAGTCGCTATCTACCCACCACCACTATAGTCAGTATCTACCCACCACCACTACAGCCACTGTCTACTCATCACCACTACAGCCACTATCTACCCCCCACCAATACAGCCACGATCTACCCACCACCACTACAGCCACTATCTATCCAACACCACTACAGCCACTATCTACCCACCACCACTACAGCCACTATCTACCCCCACCACTACATCCACTATCTACCCCCACCACTACAGCCACTATCAACCAACTGCCACTACAGTAACTATCTACCCACCACCACTACAGTCACTGTCTAAACACCACTACTAAAGTCACTGTCTACCTACCACCACTACATCCACTACTTACCCACCATAACTACAGTCACTGTCTACCCCCACCACTACAGTCACTATCTACCCCCACCACTACAGTCACTGTCTACCCACCACAACTATAGTAATTATCTACCCACCACCACTATAGCCATTATCTACCCCACCCACCACAGTCCGTTTCTACCCCCCACCACTACAGCCACTATCTGCCAACCACCACTACAGCCACTATCTACCCCCCACCACTACAGCCACTATCTACCCATCACCACTATCTACCCGCCACCACTACAGCCACTATCGAACCCCCAAATCTATAGTTGGTTTCTTCCCCCATCACTACAGACAGTATCTAACCCCCACCTCAACAGTCAGTATCTACCCCCACCCTTACAGCCACTATCTACCCCCCCACCACTACAGCCACTATATACCCATCACCACTACAGCTGCTATCTACCCCCCACCACTACAGCCAGAATCTACCCACCACCACCAGAGTCACTATCTACCCACCACCACTACAGTCACTATATACCCCCACCACTACAGACACTATCTACCAACCACCACTATAGTCAGTATCTACCCACCACCACTACAGTCAGTATCTACGACATCCGGACAGACAGACTCCTCCACACGGCCATGTCATTAGCTGGTCATTACAGCTGGGCAGTTTAGACCTGATCTATCTCTCTCATGTTGTATCTCGATAACAACAATGGTAAAGCATCAATGTTACTGTGTATCTATATTCTTGAACATGATGCGTATGCTTAGAGAAGCAAATCTAATGACAACCAAAATAGAACAATTACCTCCTGCTGGGTAAACAAACATCTGTTGTCATCAGCAGCCTCATGACAGACGCTACATGACAAGTGTTTGGGAGTGTTTGATGGAGTTCCTTCTGGTGTCTCAGACTGTTGTGTTGTTGTAGAGATGCTGTTCTGTTCTGAGATGTTATTAATAGTCTGTCAGACAGCTCAATCACAGCACTGCCCATCAGATGTTGCCTATCCACAAGCCTCTGTGACAGCAAAGACTGAGAGTGGTGCAGATGCATTGTTTCAGGTCATCCTAGTTTGGTTAGCACTGATTTTAACTATCCCCTGTCAACATGCCCACTTGATTTAGTATTTAGACTTGACAGGGCGCTAGACACCAACTGTTGAGGCAGGCTAGCATGTGTGTGTGTGTGTGTGTGTGTGTGTGTGTGTGTGTGTGTGTGTGTGTGTGTGTGTGTGTGTGTGTGTGTGTGTGTGTGTGTGTGTGCGAGAGAAAGGATGCATACACTCACGCACGCACACACACGGACAGGGGACAGAAAAATAACGAGACATTGGACAATTCGAATACCAATGATGTCACCCTTCTTATTGCCTAGCAGCATCCAACCAAATGAGACTGCAGATCAAACAAACTGTGAGAACAAAGACCGTGTGTGTGTGTGTGTGTGTGTGTGTGTGTGTGTGAGGGTGGCATACTGAGACAGAGATGCAGTGTGTGAACAGGAGAACAGGAGCCCCAGAAGAACATCAATTTGTGTCAACATGAACGCTCAAAAAGAAACACACTTGAGACAAGAATTTTATAACATACTTAGGTTTTTATGTACCCCCCCCCAAAAAAAACTGGAATGTACAGGAGAGAGGAGGTCAGGGAGGTAACATAAACCATCTTATAGTGTCCTACAAAGTCTGCACTTAATCATCTCACAACACTCCTGGCAATCTCTCAACAGTCAGCCTTATCAATCTCAAAAAGATCTTTACAATCTACCTAGCACATCTCGTCTCATCCACGTCTCATGACAGTACCCCTCGTCTCAACAACGTCTCCTGACAGTATCCCTCGTCTCATGACAGTATCCCTCTTCTCACCAACGTCTCATGACAGTATCCCTCGTCTCACCACTGTCTCATGACAGTATCCCTCGTCTCATGACAGTATCCCTCGTCTCACCATTGTCTCATGACAGTATCCCTCGTCTCACCATTGTCTCATGACAGTATCCCTCGTCTCATGACAGTATCCCTTGTGTCATAACATTATCCCTCGTCTCACAAATGTCTCATGTCAGTATCCCTCGTCTCACCAACGTCTGATCTGTCTCTCCTCAGTTCTGAAGTGAAAACCAGAGCGCCTCCTTCTCTGGATTAGGTTATTGCCACAAAATAACTGAGTGGAAAACAGCAGGTGAGAAAGATGGTGAAACCAAATGAAACACTACAGTATATGGAAAATGGTACACAGGGTATGGTAGAATGGACGGCGGAATTACAATAGCCTTACTGAGTCCAGCTGGTCCCTGTGAAAGCTGAATGTCTTGAAAGGAACACAAGGACATGACGTGATTATTCAAGCAATCAAAAAAATCTATATTTTCCTCTCTTGTGAGAGGCGTCTGTCCACCATGTCTCAGGTAGTGTGCAGTTGCTTGTAGTCCAATCAGAGTCCAATATTATTGAAGGGTTGTGATGTCAATATGAGGTCCAGAATGTCCCAGAGTGATGATGAAATGTCACAGAGAGATGACATCAGACCCAGCAGGAGCTGATCTGTGATGTTTCCCATCACTCTGTCACTATCTTCAACGCTCTGACTATGAACCTCAACATCATAGAAACCATCATACAACATAAAAACAACTACAGTGGAAATCAGTTACTTTGTATGAAAACATTTATGAAACAATACAGCTATGTCTGTGTATGAGGTGTGGTCCTGGGACCTGAGGACTGAGTTTAGCCACAGAGATGTTTAAAGAGAATGAAAGAGATATTTCACCTATAGCAGTCAGTATGTGCACATAAGTGTTGAAGGGTCCAGCAGAAAAAGGAAGTTCTAAATCACATTGACAGGTGGACTTCAACATTAGATTACATACGCCTTTGCCAAATACATTTAAACTCAGTTTTTCACAATTCCTGACATTTAATCAGAGTAAATATTCCCTGTCTTAGGTCATTTAGGATCACCACTTTATTTTAAGAATGTGAAATGTCAGAATAATAGTAGAGATAATTATTTATTTCAACTTTTATTTCTTTCATCACATTCCCAGTGGGTCAGAAGTTTACATACACTCAATTAGTATTTGGTAGCATTGCCTTTAAATTGTTTAACTTGGGTCAAACGTTTTGGGTAGCCTTCCACAAGCTTCCCACAATAAGTTGGGTACATTTTGGCCCATTCCTCCTGACAGAGCTGGTGTAACTGAGTCAGGTTTGTAGGCCTCCTTGCTCACACATGTTTTTCAGTTCTACCCACACATTTTCTATGGGAATGAGGTCAGGGCTTTGTGATAGCCACTCCAATACCTTGACTTTGTTGTCCTTAAGCCATTTTGCCACAACTTTGGAAGTATGCTTGGGGTCATTTTTCATTTGGAAGACCCATTTGCGACCAAGCTTTAACTTCCTGACAGATGTCTTGAGATGTTGCTTCAATATATCCACTTAATTTCCCCCCTTATTATGCCATCTACTTTGTGAAGTGCACCAGGCCCTCCTGCAGCAAAGCACCCTCACAACATGATGCTGCCACCCCCGTGCTTCACGGTTAGGATGGTGTTCTTCAGCTTGCAAGCCTCCCCCTTTTTCCTCCAAACATAACAATGGCCATTATGGCCAAACAGTTCTATTTTTGTTTCATCAGACCAGAGGACATTTCTCCAAAAAGGCCCCATGTGCAGTTGCAAAACATAGTCTGGCTTTTTTTATGGCGGTTTTGGAGCAGTGGCTTCTTCCTTGCTGAGTGGCCTTTCAAGTTATGTCGATTTAGGACAAGTTTAACTGTGGATATAGATACTTTTGTACCTGTTTCCTCCAGCATCTTCACAAGGTCCTTTGCTGTTGTTCTGGGATCGATTTACACTTTTTGCACCAAAGTACGTTCATCTCTAGGAGACAGAACACGTCTCCTTCCTGAGCGGTATGAAGGCTGCGCGGTCCCATGGTGTTTATACTTGCGTACTATTGTTTGTACAGATGAACGTGGTCAGGCATTTGGAAATTGCTCCCAAGGATGAACCAGATTTGTGGAGGTCTACAATATTTTTTTCTGAGGTCTTGGCTTATTTCTTTTGATTTTCCCATGATGTCAAGCAAAGAAGCACTGAGTTTGAAGGTAGACCTTGAAAGACATCCACAGGTACACCTCCAATTGACTCAAATGATGCCTATCAGAAGTTTCTGAAGCCATGACCTAATTTTCTGGAATTTTCCAAGCTGTTTAAAGGCACAGTCAACTTAGTGTATGTAAACTTCTGACCCACTGGAATTATGATACAGTGAATTTATAAGTGAAATAATCTATTTGTTAACAATTGTTGGAAAAATTACTTGTGTCATGAACAAAGTAGATGTCCTAAACGACTTGTCAAAACTATAGTTTGTTAACAAGAAATTTGTGGAGTGGTTGAATTACGAGTTTTAATGACAAACTAAGTGTATGTAAACTTCCGAATTCAACTGTATATGTTGACTATCGCCTATGTCATTTCAACAATGAACTCCGACCTTTTCACCTTTATTAATTCCTGCGGCCAACCACAGGTCATCAGTTACCAGTGCAGTGTGGGAAACAAAACCAAACAGATAATTCACCTCTAAAAAAACACTATCAGAGGGAGCAACATGAACAATGCAGTGTGTTAAGGTTTCAGTTCTGTTGCTATGGATGTGCATCTGGAGGCACAGTATGGGAGAATCACAGTGTTTGTGGCTTCATCTGTTCAAACACTTCCCCAATACTGTCATTTTCTTCCTCTTATTGAGTATGCCTCTTTGTACCGTTGCACTATCCTCCTTCCTCTGTGAAACTTTATATACAGAAAAGTGAACTATTTCAATGCTAAGACATTGTAGAGTGAGCGAGAGAATGGGAAAACAGAAGAGAAGACAAACACAAACACTGAAATAAATAAGTACCTAGATCTCATCTAGACTCTAAAACAGAGGACATACAGTACAATACATACAAGGAAAACTGTGTCTAACAGAAATCTGAATGGAAATATAAAAATCTACAAATGAGTTATGAAATAATGATTTTATATCATCTGTAAATGATAACAGTGGGTAGAAATCAGAATCTTGCTTTGATATTTGTTCTTGTGGTACTGGTTTTACACACCAAACACAAGCAGACTTACAGGTTATGCGTAGGCACGCACGCACGCACACACATTCCGTCACACACACAAACACACACACTAACACTTTGAAAAGGTTTGACATTTCATATCCACTGTCCTCCCTTTGAGTGAGAGGTGGGGACTGAGTCGCTGCCACAGTCCGTCAGCATAATGGCCCACATGTCCAGGACTCACAACCTCCATCATTGGGTTCACAGCAGGGAACAGATCAATATCCCCACCCAGACACAACCACCCCTCCATCCATCCATCCACAGTGTCAGAGCACTGTACAGCACAGTCCATGGGGCAGGAGGTTGAGGATAGCTATCCCAAACAGTCAGCCATAGAGAGGGAGTTGGGGTGAGTGAGGGAGTAGAGGGAGCTAGAGGGACAGTTTTATTTCTATGTTGAAAACAGCAGTCTATGTGTTGGTACACCTGTATGTCTATGTCAGCCGGGCTGTGTGGCTGTCCCTCTCTCATACTTTGTAGTAGATGTTGGCTGGGCTCTGGGGGGGCATCTCCTGGACGATATAGACGGGGTGCCCGTAGTCCCCGCTCACCTTCTCATAGTGCGGGCAGTAGGCCGAGTCTGAAGTCCGCAGCGGGATGATGATGTCACTGGGCTCTGAGCCGTTGTTTCCTCCGGTCGAGCAGCCGGCCCCGCTGGTGCTGCCCCTCTTGGGGGTGAGGGTGGTCAGGGTCAGGGTGGGGTGGTGAGTCTCAGAGTGCTTGTTCTGTCGCCAGCGGTAACACACCACACAGATGACTGCGGTCATGATGAGGAGGAAGGCTCCGCCCCCTACTGCTCCAGCGATCACCGCCACACTAGAGGAGGTTGGAGGGTTGTTCCCGTTGTTCCCCTCACCCTCGCCACCTGCCTTGGGTATCGTCCCATTCCCTGTAAGGGTAGAGAGATCAGGATCAATGACTTACTAATACTGTAGATACTGTATCATTAAACCAGTGAAGTGAGTTTCCTCTCTCTCTGGATACTGTACTGTAGATTGACTTACCTTTGGGGTGGAAGCGGTTTGGGTCTGGTTTGGGTTTGGGTGGGAGGCCATAAGCAGCTATGGGGAATCATACAGTTGGTTTAGGGTTGTAAACATTTTTCTGAATTTGCTTTTCTGTAAAGTGTATTGAGAATTGAGGCTTTTGTTAAAGGACAATTCACTTTTCTCTAAGCAAATCTGTATATAACAATGTTATATTCCATTTTGTTGGACTCAGAAAGTGCACACAGAAAATATTGCTTGAGTCCAACAAAATGGAATATAACGTTGGGGATAACATTTTGCAATGACATATTTTCACGTGTTTTTATTTATTATTTATTTGACCTTTATTTAACTAAGCAAGTCAGTTAAGAACAGTAAAGATGCTGTTTCAAAAGTTGTTGTTTTATTGTGTGCTTTTGTTCATGTTTTATCTGTGACCCTGCAACTGCAGAACGAGCATGAGTAAGTATATTGCTGATGGGGTAAGTTTGTTCCAAAAAAGTGAACTTGTTCTTTAAATGCACTTAAAATAAATTGTGATTTGATTTGGCATATGGCAGTTTCATGAATATTATGAATATAAGGCCTTTACAAGAATATTGAAGACCCCCATGCACATCCATCTATATGAGGATGATAACTATTAAATGACTGATATGAAATCAAATCAAGGACAATCTATCTGATGAAAATACTCACTCTGTCCCACTTTGAGAATCACCTTCATCCCTCGTGTCACACACACTCCTCCTCTCATGCTGTCCAGTCCCTGCCTTGTCCCATCTGAGGTAGCTAAGAAACAAAGAGGAGGGGAGGAAGACTACAGTTAGAGAGATACCTTATATCAGGGATGGGCTACTTTGAAGGGGTTGGGAGCTACAACATTGCGAACAAAACATTATAATGGTTAATTTCGTGCAATTCTACAAATTATGCCATAGGTTGGAGAGAAATGTTTGCAGTTTTTAATATGATATCTGAGTGAGACTGACTAACAAAATCAATGGGGATCACCCGGTTGATAATTTGACCATGATTAAGAAGTTTCGATAGCTGGCGGGCTAATTGAGTGTAACTGACATAACGAGAAAAACTGCTGATGCATAATCACATGTCAAAATTACACCATGTGTATTCTACTATTCTAACTTGCAACAGTAAGTTGAGACCCCGACTGAGTTTAAAAAAACAAACTAAAACAAGTGGGGCCTTCTGGCCAGGGGAACTAGGTCAGAGCAGGGAGCCAGAAGTATTGCCCTGTCAGAAACACTGAACTCAAACCCACAACCATGCCTATGACATGACCCATATCGCCCACACAATTCCCCAGACACAGTCAGAATAACAAGCCAGCCACATCCCCCGACTGTTTAAATACCAACCCAGTCATATTAATCCAAACCAAGACTAGTGGCCATTTAATGCCACATCACTCATAATCACATCACATGACCACATGACACCCTCCTACAGTATCAACCACCCCTTCTATTTATCGCTTGAGGCTATAGATTACATAACACCAGTGGGTAAGGTGTAAGGAAAGGTATTACATATCCCCACAAAATACTACAGTTTACTATAGAATTCTGTAGTAAGTGGTGGTATACTGTAGAAAACCACAACAGTGGTAGGCCTGATAACCGACAATGATGAGACCGCCTATAGGGAGGAGGTCAGAGAACTGGCAGTGTGGTGCCAGGACAACAACCTCTCCCTCAATGTGAGCAAGACAAAGGAGCTGATCGTGGACTACAGGAAAAGGCGTGCCGAACAGGCCCCCATTAACATTGACGGGGCTGTAGTCGAGGGGTCGAGAGTCACCAACAAACTATCATGGTCCAAACATACCAAGACCGTCGTGAAGAGGGCACGACAAAACCTTTTCCCCCTCGGAAGACTGGAAAGATTTTGCATAGGCCCCCAGATACTCAAAAGGTTCTACAGCTGCACCATCGAGAGCATCCTGACCAGTTTCATCACCGCCTGGTATGGCAACTACTCGGCATTTGACAGTCAGGCCCTTCAGAGGGTAGTGTAAATGGGGCCAAGTTTCCTGCCATCCAGGACCTATATAATAGGCGGTGTCAGAGAAAAGCCCCAAAAATTGTCAGAGACACCAGTCACCAAAGTTATAGACTGTTCTCTCTGCTACTGCATGGCAAGCGGTACTGGAGTGCCAAGTCTAGGACAAAAAAGCTCCTCAACAGCTTCTACCCCCAAGCCATTAGACTGCTGAAAAATTAATAAAAATCTCAACCGGACAATTTACATTGACCCCCATCTCGCCACCCCCGTACACTGCTGCTACTCGTTGTTTGTTTGTTACCTATGCATAGTCACTTCACCCCAACCTACATGTACAGATTACCTCAACTAGCCTGCACCCCTGCACACTGACTCGGTACTGGTGCCCCCTGTATATAGCCTCGTTATTTTTATTCTTATTGTGTTACTTTTTATTATTACTTTTTATTTGAGCCTACTTGGTAAATATTTTCTTCTTCTGGAACTGCACTGTTGGTTAAGGGCTTGTAAGTAAGAATTTCACGGTAAAGTCTACACTTGTTGTATTCGGGGCGCATGTGGCCAATAAAGTTTGATTTGATTTGGAATACTATTCTACCCACTGTAGTATCCCTCAAACATGTGTAGTACTTACTATATCATTTTGTAGTCAACTGTAGAATACTATAGTAAATATGACAGTATACTACAGTCCGCAAAATCACTATAGGTAATACTACAGTATACTACAGTCATGTTTGCAACTCTACAGTAAATACTACAGTATTCTACAGTATTCAATGTAGTGATTTTGCAGACTTGAATCAGTTTACTGTAGTATACTGCAGTAAACTGTATTATACTGTAGAATACTGTATTACGCACTGTAGTATCCCTCGATCATGTGTAGTACTTACTATAGAATTTCGTAGTATACCGTACAATACTATAGTTAATAAATACTATTGTATGATCTGCAAAAAAACACTACTGTACTACTGTGTACTACAGACCACAAAAAAACTACAGTAAATACTGCAGTCTGCAAAATCACTACATTAATTATTATAGTTTACTATAGTTCTTTTTACTACAGTATTTACTGTGTATTATAGTAAATTGTTAATACTAAAGTCAGCAACACTACAGTAAATACCAGAGGTGGAAACAAGTCATTGTTTTACAAGTCACAAGTAAGTCTCAAGTCTTAGCACTCAAGTCCCAAGTCAAGTCTCAAGTCAAGACAGGCAAGTCAGAGTCAAGTCTCAAGTCAAGACCGACAAGTATTAAGTCAAATCTCAAGTCCTCAACTTTGAGTTTCGAGTCCTAAACAAGTCACAATGTGTTCTTCACCAAATGTAATAGCATTTCATATTTGTAACAAGAGTAATATTTAGCATATTACATTTACACAAATCATGAATGCTTTTAAAAATATCTATATATTTATTACTTTCCAAATAAACTTTATATTTCCATGGAAATACATGGGTAGCCATGAGAAAGTCTCCATCTGAATTCTTCCGCCGACGTTCCTCTGCACTGCCACACGCAACTTTTTCTCAGCTGGCACAACTCGATTGGCTGCTGTCCGATTCAAACTGTAATCCGTTAAACGAAGAGTTGAAGCGCTGGACACTTTAAAATCATTTTTAATATTAGCATATTTTTTTATATTTGGGCTGGTTAGGGTATCAATCGGGTCAAAAGGCTCAAGTCCAAGTTAAATCACAAGTTATTGGTGTTAAAGTCAAAGTCGAGTTGCAAGTCATCATATGTGTGACTCGAGTCAGACTCGAGTCCAAGTCATGTGACTCGAGTCCACACCTCTGGTAAACACTACAGTATACTACAATCTGCAAAAGCACTACAGAAAATTCTGCAGTCTGCAATATCACAACATTAATTACTATAGTTTACTATAGTTTTTTTTACTACAGTATTTACTGTATACTTTACTGTTAATACTACAGTATACTGCATTCATGTCAGCAACACTACAGTAACTGCTACAGTATTCTACAACAGTATTTAGTATCCGTGACAGGTGCTTCTACACCTGCATTGCTTGCTGTTTGGGGTTTTCGGCTAGGTTTCTGTACAGCACTTTGAGATATCAGCTGATGTACGAAGGGCTATATAAATAAATTTGATTTATTAGTCCGCAAAAACACTACAGTGAATA
This sequence comes from Oncorhynchus masou masou, assembly GCF_036934945.1. Classification (NCBI taxonomy): domain Eukaryota; kingdom Metazoa; phylum Chordata; class Actinopteri; order Salmoniformes; family Salmonidae; genus Oncorhynchus; species Oncorhynchus masou. The sequence continues at coordinate 19,866,350 of NC_088219.1, forward strand.
ATACTATAGTATTCATACCATAGTATTTTTTCATGTGGATCCTCTCTCTCTCTCTCTCTCTCTCTCTCTCTCTCTCTCTCTCTATTGGAAGCAAAGGTGCAAAGAGGGAGAGAAGGAGAGGTGTCAGAACCATATATAAACAGAAAAGCGATAAAGAATGAGAGATAGAGAGGGTGAGAATGAGATATAAAGAATGAAATAGAGGGGTTTATAAGAGAGGGAGATGTAGAGGGAGGGAGGATGGCTTTCATGGTGTATGGTATTTGAGTTGAGCAGACTTTCTCGCATGTCTCAGTTTAAAGATTCACTGGTTTACTGAACAGATATGACAAAGTGCTAATGACATGATTGCGTATGTGACAGACACACACACACAGACAGGAGTACATAGACACACATATATACATGCATGCATGCACAATCGAGATGTAATCGAGATGATAACCAACTTTGGAGAGAGACAGAGAAGAAGAATGGAGAGAAAGAGCAAAGGAGAAAGAGAGAAAAGAAGGAATGAGTAATTGAGATGATGATCTGTGGTGAAGGAGAGAAAGAGAGAGAGCGGGATGCACAGACACGGACAGAAACAGGCGGAAGTCTGCCCCGAAAACCCCCAACAGAAGACAAAAACTGTTCATTCATTTAACTACAAGGAGTCTGACCCATTAACACATGAGCACACCCATTCTGTTGTACAGGGGATTTACACACAAACAAGAGACAGGAGGAGGGGAGGGCTGTTTTCGTCTCTGGCACATCCTAAATTGACCCAGCAAGTGACCCACTTAGCCCTAACCCCTACCCCTCCCCTCACCAAACCTCCCCTCTCTCCTAAGTGAGAGAGCAGCTAAGGGATTGACCCATCTTGATCAAGGAAAGACGAATCAGCAAAACTCCCAAAGATGGGTTTACCGCGCCTCTAACGGGGCTAAATCTAATGAACCGTTTAACCCATCCCATTTGAAATTAAAAACATCTGTGAGTCTTGCATAAAACCCCGTCCCAACATACTAATTCAGTTGAGTGGATTCAGGCTGTAGTCGAGCCCAAGTCAGCTGTCACTCTGTCTTATGGGCCGGGTTCCATCAGCATTAGCAGCACATACAGACACACAGAGCAGCTACACTGCTGGGGTACTCTCAGCCCACTCTGTCCAGCAGGGTGTTAAAACAGGGACACTGTCCAATGGGAGGTCACTGAACTCAAACACTCTGCTGCACTCGTTTGCCAGCATGCACCTTGCAACGTGCAGGGAACGTAGCGCCATATCTGAACTTTTTTTTACAGAAAGGACGTCAATAATGCCCACTGTAAGGGAAGTGGACAGGTATGGCTCGACATGGCTGTAAATCTAGACTGCAACAGCAAGCAATGCAGGTGTAGAAGCACGGTGGCGAGAAAAACTATGAGGGGTGGCCAGTCCTCTTCTGGCAGTGCAAGGTGGAGATTATAACAGAACATGGCCAAGATGTTCAAATGTTCATCGATGACCAGCAAGGTCAAATAATTTATTTATTTATTTCACCTTTATTTAACCAGGTAGGCAAGTTGAGAACAAGTTCTCATTTACAATTGCAACCTGGCCAGGATAAAGCAAAGCAGTTCGACACATACAACGACACAGAGTTACACATGGAGTAAAACAAACATACAGTCAATAATACAGTATAAACAAGTCTATATACGATGTGAGCAAATTAGGTGAGATAAGGGAGGTAAAGGCAAGAAAAGGCCAAGCTGGCAAAGTAAATACAATAAAGCAAGTAAAACACTGGAATGGTAGATTTGCAATGGAAGAATGTGCAAAGTAGAAATAAAAATAATGGGGTGCAAAGGAGCAAAATAAATAAATAAATTAAATACAGTAGGGAAAGAGGTAGTTGTTTGGGCTAAAATATAGGTGGGCTATGTACAGGTGCAGTAATCTGTGAGCTGCTCTGACAGTTGGTGCTTAAAGCTAGTGAGGGAGATAAGTGTTTCCAGTTTCAGTGCTTTTTGTAGTTCGTTCCAGTCATTGGCAGCAGAAAACTGGAAGGAGAGGCGGCCAAAGAAAGGACAAGCGAGCTGCCACCAACTCCCTACCACCCACAGCAGCATCACACTCTTTACGGACAAACTTTGTCCGCGAAGGGGCTAAACCACCGAAGAGCGGCTCTACACCATTAGAGCGAGACCAGCTGCGCTTGGCCCGCGACTGGAAAATGCTAGCTGACATTGGCCAGCAACTTGTGTTTCCTCCGGAGATCGCAACCACCACCCTAAGACCTGACATGGTGCTCTGGTCCCGTTCACTCAATAAGGTCTTCATCATTGAGCTCACCGTACCCTGGGAAAACTCAGTAGATGAGGCTTATGAGCGAAAACATCTGCGCTATGCTGATCTAGCTGCCGAAGCACGGCATCATGGCTGGAACACAGAAGTCCGACCAGTGGAGGTGGGCTGCAGAGGTTTTGTGGCAACATCTACAACCAGACTGCTTAGAGACCTAGGAATTAAGGGCCAGAGCCAGCGTTCGGCAATCAAAGCTGTATCAGAGGCGGCAGAAGGCAGCAGTCAGTGGCTCTGGATGAAGAGGAAAGAACCCAGCTGGGCCCCGAAGTGAGAGGGCCAGGAGGTATGCGGTCAACAATGCTTGACTCATTGAGGAGGACGCCCCTGCCATGCATAGTCCCATGGGATGTTGGCTATCAACAACAAGGCAACTCCTATGACTAATTGGGAATGGGACGCAAGCGTAGGATTGATCACCCTGTCGCTGGCCGCCTTTGGGGAGGGTGTATAGTGTGAAAGGCCGAAACACCCTAGGAACCAAAGGTACACTACTGACGATGCGCTCCCCAAATTTCACCACGCTCACTGTTCATTAACTCTTGGAAGTGCTTGCACAAAGGATAGTAACATCTCATCCTGTGTTCTTGGAATCAGGGAGATAAGTGTTTCCAGTTTCAGTGCTTTTTGTAGTTTGTTCCAGTCATTGGCAGCAGAGAACTGGAAGGAGAGGCGGCCAAAGAAAGAATTGGTTTTGGGGGTGACTAGAGAGATATACCTGCTGGAGCGTGTGTTACAGGTGGGAGATGCTATGGTGACCAGCGAGCTGAGATAAGGGGGGACTTTACCTAGCAGGGTCTTGTAGATGACATGGAGCCAGTGGGTTTGGCGACGAGTATGAAGCAAGGGCCAGCCAACGAGAGCGTACAGTTCGCAATGGTGGGTGGTATATGGGGCTTTGGTGACAAAACGGATTGCACTGTGATAGACTGCATCCAATTTGTTGAGTAGGGTATTGGAGGCTATTTTGTAAATGACATCGCCAAAGTCGAGGATTGGTAGGATGGTCAGTTTTACAAGGGTATGTTTGGCAGCATGAGTGAAGGATATTTGTTGTGAAATAGGAAGCCAATTCTAGATTTAACTTTGGATTGGAGATATTTGATATGGGTCTGGAAGGAGAGTTTACAGTCTAACCAGACACCTAAGTATTTGTAGTTGTCCACATATTATAAGTCAGAGCCGTCCAGAGAAGTGATGTTGGACAGGCGGGCAGGTGCGGGTAGCGATCGGTTGAAGAGCATGCATTTAGTTTTACTTGTATTTAAGAGCAATTGGAGGCCATGGAAGGAGAGTTGTATGGCATTGAAGCTTGCCTGGAGGGTTGTTAACACAGTGTCCAAAGAAGGGCCAGAAGTATACAGAATGGTGTCGTCTGCGTAGAGGTGGATCAGAGACTCACCAGCAGCAAGAGCGACCTCATTGATGTATACAGAGTAGAGAGTCGGTCCAAGAATTGAACCCTGTGGCACCCCCATAGAGACTGCCAGAGGTCCGGACAGCAGACCCTCCGATTTGACACACTGAACTCTATCAGAGAAGAAGTTGGTGAACATTTGAGAAACCAAGGCTGTTGAGTCTGCCGATGAGGATGTGGTGATTGACAGAGTCGAAAGCCTTGGCCAGATCAATGAACACGGCTGCACATTAATGTTTCTTATCGGTGTCGGTTAAGATATCGTTTAGGACCTTGAGCGTGGCTGAGGTGCACCCATGACCAGCTCTGAAACCAGATTGCATAGCAGAGAAGGTATGGTGAGATTCGAAATGGTCGGTAATCTGTTTGTTGACTTGGCTTTTGAAGACCTTAGAAAGGCATGGTAGGATAGATATAGGTCTGTAGCAGTTTGGGTCAAGAGTGTGTCCCCCTTTGAATAGGGGGATGACCGCAGCTGCTTTCCAATCTTTGGGGATCTCAGACGACATGAAAGAGAGGTTGAACAGGCTAGTAATAGGGGTGGCAACAATTTCAGCAGATAATTTTAGAAAGAAAGGGTCCAGATTGTCTAGCCCGGCTGATTTGTAGGGGTCCAGATTTTGCAGCTCTTTCAGAACATCAGCTGAACGGATTTGGGAGAAGGAGAAATAGGGAAGGCTTGGGCGAGTTGCTGTGGGGGGTGCAGTGCTGTTGACCGGGGTAGGAGTAGCCAGGTGGAAAGCATGGCCAGCCGTAGAAAAATGCTTATTGAAATTCTCAATTATGGTAGATTTATCAGTGGTGACAGTGTTTCCTATCTTCAGTGCAGTGGGCAGCTGGGAGGAGGTGTTCTTATTCTCCATGAACTTTACAGTGTCCCAGAACATTTTTGAGTTAGTGTTGCAGGAAGCAAATTTCTGCTTGAAAAAGCTAGCCTTGGCTTTTCTAACTGCCTGTGTATAATGGTTTCTAGCTTCCCTGAACAGCTGCATATCACGGGGGCTGTTCGATGCTAATGCAGAACGCCATAGGATGTTTTTGTGTTGGTTAAGGGCAGTCAGGTCTGGGGAGAACCAAGGGCTATATCTGTTCCTGGTTCTAAATTTCTTGAATGGGGCATGTTAATTTAAGATGGTTAGGAAGGCATTTAAAAAATATATACAGGCATCCTCTACTGACGGGATGAGATCAATATCCTTCCAGGATACCCCGGCCAGGTCGATTAGAAAGGCCTGCTCGCTGAAGTGTTTCAGGGAGCGTTTTACAGTGATGAGTGGAGGTCGTTTGACCGCTGACCCATTACGGATGCAGGCAATGAGGCAGTGATCGCTGAGATCTTGGTTGAAGACAGCAGAGGTGTATTTAGAGGGCAAGTTGGTTAGGATGATATCTATGAGGGGGCCCGTGTTTAAGGCTTTGGGGAGGTACCTGGTAGGTTCATTGATAATTTGTGTGAGATTGAGGGCACCAAGTTTAGATTGTAGGATGGCTGGGGTGTTAAGCATGTTCCAGTTTAGGTCGCCTAGCAGCACGAGCTCTGAAGATAGATGGGGGGCAATCAGTTCACATATGGTGTCCAGAGCACAGCTGGGGGCAGAGAGTGGTCTATAGCAGACTGCAACGGTGAGAGACTTGTTTTTAGAGAGGTGGATTAGTAGAAGTTCAAATTGTTTGGGTACAGACCTGGATAGTAGGACAGACCTCTGCAGGCTATCTTTGCAGTAGATTGCAACACCGCCCCCTTTGGCAGTTCTATCTTGTCTGAAAAGGTTGTAGTTTGGAATTAAAATTTCAGAATTTTTGGTAGTCTTCCTAAGCCAGGATTCAGACACAGCTAGAACATCCGGGTTGGCAGAGTGTGCTAAAGCAGTGAATAGAACAAACTTAGGGAGGAGGCTTCTAATGTTAACATGCATGAAACAAAGGCTATTACGGTTACAGAAGTCGTCAAAAGAGAGCGCCTGGGGAATAGGAGTGGAGCTAGGCACTGTAGGGCCTGGATTCACCTCTACATCGCCAGAGGAACAGAGGAGGAGTAGAATAAGGGTGCGGCTGAAAGCAATAAGAATTGGTTGTCTAGAACGTCTGGAACAGAGAGTAAAATGAGGTTTCTGGGGGCGATAAAATAGCATCAAGGTATAATGTACAGACAAAGGTATGGTAGGATGTGAATACAGTGGAGGTAAACCTAGGTATTGAGTGATGAAGAGAGCGATATTGTCTCTAGAAACATAATTGAAACCAGGAGATGTCATTGCATGTGTGGGTGGTGGAACTAATAGGTTGGATAAGGTATGGTGAGCAGGACTAGAGGCTCTACAGTGAAATAAGCCAATAAACACTAACCAGAACAGCAATGGACAAGGCATATTGACATTAAGGAGAGGCATGCTTAGTCGAGTGATCAAAAGGGTCCGGAGAGTGGAGAGGTTGGTTGGGGGTCATGGCAATTTAGCCAGCTAGCCAGGCCATCGGTAGCAAGCTAGCATAGGATGGACGTCTGTTATTAGCCACCTCTTGCGTTCCGTCAGTAGATTAGTGGGGTTCCGTGTGGTAGAGGGGATTAATCCAAATCACACAACAACAACAAAAATAAAAACAATAGATATAGCTAGAGGCCCAAGAAAAAAATAATAATAACAATAACAATAAAAATAAATAAATAAATTGTCCAATTGTCTATTCAGATAGCAGCCGATAAGACAGCTAATGGCTAGCAGGCCGCAGATGGGCGCCCAGGCAACGTCGCGACGGAGGAGCCAGCCGGATAACTCCTTCGGATAGATAACGTCGGCAGTCCAGAGGTGAAGGCCCGGTGGGGCTCCGCGTAGGCAGCAAAACGGGTCCGGATAGGTGACCGCAGCCCAGGAGTGATTGATGGAACTCCTCAGCTGGCTAGCTCCGGAACAACTGATGTTTGCTCCGGAATCGACGAAAGCTTTAATTAGCTTCTGATTAGCTTCTGGATTAGCTTCTGGCTAGCTCCAGGCTAGCTCCTGGCTAGTTTCTGGCTAGCTTCTGACCTAGCTTCTGATTAGCTTCTGGATTAGCTTCTGGCTAGCTCCTGGCTAGCTTCTGGCTAGTTTCTGGCTATCCTCTGGCTAGTTTCTGGCTAGCTTCTTGGAGTTTCTGGCTAGCTTCTTGGAGGATTACAGATTTGAGGTAAATAATACTTTTTTATAAATATAAATTGGTGAGGCGGGTTGCAGGAGTGTTTTGAAGATGAGTTTATGGAAAATGTAAAAAAAAATGCATGAAAAAAGTTGTAAATATATATATATGGGACACGACAAGACGAGGACAAAAGACGTCTGAACTGCTATGCCATCTTGAGGGGACAGTAAGGTAATAATAATACTAATAATAATAATCACAGTGGTCGTAGAGTGTGCAACAGGTCAGCACCTCAGGAGTAAATGTCAGTTCGATTTTCATAGTCGATCATTTAGAGCAGGGGTGTCAAAGTCAAATGGACGGAGGGCCAAATAAAAAATTTAGCTACAAGCCGAGGGCCGGACTGTTCGAATGTTCATTGAAAAAATTTTAAATGACGCATATAGTCTAGTGAACCTAATTGAACCTACTGAAAACCTAACAAATATATTCCAATATGATCAGATAAATAAAGCAATATTTTCTTATGGCTCTGTCAGTAATCTTTAATTTTCAACAGACACAAAGACAAATTTCCTTTATATAAAAATCCCCATAACATGAACATTAAATGAAAGAAACCGGTATTCAAGGCACCATCAGTAGCCTATATTTTCTATTTTAGCAAAAGTGGGCTAAATTTACTTCAAAGAAAAAAACAATAATAGCAATTTTCTATCATCCACTCAACTGAAATATTTTTAAAATATAATTGGATTGAAATACAATAAAATAAAGTGCAAAAATCTATTAATCAAAAACAACACTTTGTTTAAGGAGAAGTAACATGCAGTGAAAACAAATATTAAACTTTAACTTTTAAACTTGAACTGAGTAAAAACTCTAAATATGTGATTGCACAGTAATGTTCACTTGTTTGAGGTTGAGGGTGATACTTGGTGGTGTCCCATCTTTTCCACAAGTTCATCAATGTTCGGGGTAAGGCTCTGAGCTGAGGAAATCCTCAGAATTGAGTGGAGGTGTTCAGCAGTAAGTCGACTTCTGTGTGATGTTTTGTTCAGGTTCATCAAAGAAAAAAGTTGTTCACACAGGTATGTGCTGCCAAACATAGACAACGTTTGAGCAGCCTGGATGCGCAGCTGGGGCATTGTGTCGGGAGGAAACGGGCGAACTCCGCAGCACCCACTGCCGCATATTTTGCCCTCAGTGCATCATTGCATTGGAGGTCAATCAACTCCATTTGGAGGTTTGGTGGTGAGCTTTCCACGTCAACAGCAAATGGGTTACCGAGCAGTTCCAACCTGCTTTTTTGTGCTTCAAAGTCAGCAAATCGGCGTCGAAAGTCAGCGGCAAGCATACCTATTTTATCAGCCAACTGTGCGCTCGGGAACGCACTGGTAGAGAGCTTCTCTTTCATGGTCTGGCAGCTGGGAAAGTGGCTCAAATTTTCTTTCCGCATCTGCGTCTCCCACAGAGTCAGTTTGGTTTTAAATGCCTTCACTGTACTGTACATATCAGAGATGACATGATCCCGACCCTGCAGCTGCAAGTTCATTGCATTCAGATGACTCGTAATGTCACACAGAAAAGCCATTTCACACAGAAACATTTCGTCTCGGAGTTGTGTTGTGTCTTTCCCTTTGCTGTCCAAGAACAGACAAATCTCCTCACGAAGCTCGAAACATCTTTGAAGCACCTTTCCCTGGCTTAGCCATCGCACCTCTGTGTGATAAGGCAAATCACCATGCTCCGTTTCTAACTCCGTCAGAAATGCCTTGAACTGGCGGTGATTCAAACCTTTGGCTCTGATAAAGTTAACTGTGCGCGTGATGATGCTCATTACATGCTCCATTTTCAAGGCTTTACCGCACAACGCTTCCTGGTGTATGATACAATGATAAGCTGTCAGCTCACCTGTCGCGTTTTCCTCTTGCATCTTTTCCCGTATCTTCGCCACCAGTCCGCTCCTGTGTCCACACATCGCAGGTGCTCCGTCGGTTGTCAAACCCACGAGTTTTTCCCAAGGCAGCTCCATCTCATTTACACATCTTGACACCTCTTCATACAAATCATGCCCCGTAGTTGTGCCATGCATAGGACGTAAAGCCAAAAACTCCTCTGTCACGCTTAGGCTGGAGTCCACTCCGCGGATGAAAATTGACAACTGGGCAATGTCAGAAATGTCGGTGCTCTCATCCACAGCCAAGGAATATGCAATGAAATCTTTTCCCTTTTTCACAAGCTGCTCTTTTAGATTGATGGACAACTGGTCTACTCTCTCGGCAATGGTGTTTCTGCTCAGACTCACATTTAAAAAGAGTTGCCTTTTTCTGGGCAAACTTCGTCACAAACTTTAATCATGCAGTTTTTGATGAAATCCCCCTCCGTAAATGGCCGGGCTGATTTAGCGATCTCTTCTGCCAAAATAAAACTGGCCTTGTTTTTGTCCGCGTGTTTCGTTTCATAATGTCGTCTCAGATTATACTCTTTCAGTACCGCCACACTTTCTCCACACAGAAGACACACAGGTTTTCCAGCTACCTCCGTGAACATATACTCCGACTCCCACCTTGTTTGAAACCCCGGTTCTCAGTGTCCACCTTCCGTTTTGCCATTTTTGATGGGTATCTGAAAGTTAATTTTACTGTGATGCTGACGACTGCTGTGCCAATAAATATTGAAATGAAGCAGCCTACTGCTCGGTGCCTCACCGTTGCATTGTGGGAAATGTAGTATTGGTGCGTGTAAAAGATCTGCGGGCTGCCGGCTTGCTGCGGTCTGCGGGCCGGTTCTAATAATAAATCAAGATCATCCCAGGGGCCGTAAAAAACCTTCTCGCGGGCCGGATGTGGCCCGCGGGCCTTGACTCTGACATATGTGATTTAGAGTATCTCTACTGCTCCTGCTGTCTCTAGAGAGTTGAACACTGCAGGTCTGAGACAGGTAGCACTGTTGGTAGCTATCTGTTGCTGTAAATGTGTCAGGGTGTGGTTGGCAGACGTGTGTAACCTACGTTCTAAATGGGACTCAGCGGAGCTCCATGCAGTATTGTGCTGCTCTATCAGTGGTCGGTGTAGTAGGGTTGGACTCTGACCTCTGACCCAGATGAGGGGCACTTTAAAAAGTGCCAGGCTTCAACTTCCCCGAATGCAAAATCTGCTCATCTCACAGAGATGCAGCTTTACACCTGGCTGGCTGTTACAGTAGGTGGAAAGATGTTAAAATGTATACATTTAGGATGGACAATAAACCCATTGCGATGAAGTATTGATGGTAAAATACTTTTCTGTATTCAAGACATTGGGTCCTATTCTATCTAAACTCAGTAGCCAGATATATGGTCTAAAACACGTTTTTTATGGTGCTACAAGAATGCATATTTACATTCACACTCACCAATCCCATGTCCACTGCAAGAAGTTCCACTGCATATTGATTTAAACCTGTTTTTGAGCTAGGCAAGAATCTGGTAACTGGGTTGGATTGGTTCCTTATATCGCTACTCAAACACTCCGATTCTTCCCTCTCTATTCTCTGTTCTATCTCTTTCCATGCATGCTTCAAATAATTTGTTTACAGGCTAATACACACTATATTTCCTCTCTCAAATTCCTCTCGAATTTGAGTTGTAAATTGTGCTTAAACAATTTTCCACAATCTGTGTGGGCAGCAGTGTCTCCAGAGCCAATAGCAGTGGCCCTGCCTCAGTGCACTAATCTGTAATTGGTGGAGTCACTGAGGACACCGCCTGATTGGACACCAATAGAAACAGATGATGCTTCACCTCTCTTTGATTGGATGAGGGCAGGGGCGGACTGGCCCTTTGGCATTTCGGGCAAATGCCAGATGGGCTGGTACATGTTTAACCTAGTGGGCCTGTCTAACTTGGGTTTCTTGCACAAAATGACAATTTTCTGGCTAATAATGGCAGCTCCAATAAACAAAATGGGCAGGTGTGGGGGCCAAAAATGTCAGAAATGCCAGAGCCGAATTCTGATCCCAGTCCTGAATACTAACTGTGGTTATTAGCCAATAGAAGGCTTGGCAGTTGAAGCGGGTACTCAGACTTAGGGTTAGGGTTCACATTAGTTGAATAGTCAGATGCACATCTGTGACTTAACATTCATGTCCTTCCTTGTCTTTTCTCTCTCACTGTTCCGCTCTGGTCAACACACTTTCTGTCTCTGCAACCATCTGTGCCTGTGTCTACATCATCAGCACAGAAACGTCCCCCTCATTAGCATAATACTTCAGGTACTTTATGTACATCATCACAATGCAGAGTATCTGTCTCCACATAGACTAGTTCTATAGATATGGCATGATGCTGAAGGCCGAACCACAGAGATTTCCAACACAGTAAAATAAGGACAGACCAAAAGAGTGCAGGGAGGATGGGTTAGAAAATGGTGAAACGATGGCCGAAATAAGATAGAAGTTAGAGAGAATGCGGAAACGGAGAAAGAAGAGGAGAGAGGAAGGGAGAGATACATTAAGAAACAAGGAATATGTAACGTGAGGAGAGATGAAGCAGGAGCAGAGGGCTGGAAGAGAAGAGGAAAAAGAAAGGAGGAGAAAGAGAGTGAGAGAGAGAGAGAGTGAGGTGATGTAGAGGCCCTATCGGAGTCTGAAATCAGAAAGGGTTTTCTGGGTCATGTTCCTGTCAGCCCCAGTGAGGAGATAGGAAGAGATAAGGCGTGGAGGAGGAGAGAGATAACACACAGGATGAGGAAACACACACAGGCACATTGTCAGACAGGCAGACAGTTGAAAGAGAAAACTGTGGGCTCCATCAGCTCGGTAATGGCTGCTTATGCTCTACCTGGATCACTCTGACAGATACACACTACCTGGGACAGATTACCAAACATACCTAAACGCCATTTATTATTATCCAACTGTCAAACACACAAGGATGCACACGCACATTCTCCAAAACCTATGATATGAAGACAAACAGAATCATAGCCACCTACACTCACTGGCACAAGTGCTCACACGCATTCTCCAATGCCTACTTAAGTGTCCCTTATCATCCATGTTCCATCCAATTAAGCATGTGTAAAGTTAATCATGTCTGTTCATTATGTGAGGCGAATCGTTGTTCCAGTCCGGCATAGGTGTGCTATTGACAGGAGAGCGGGGTGAAATGTTGAACATGGAAAGGGGATTGGAGATCTGTGATAGCTCTACATCAGTTAAGGCTATTTCCCCTAGAGTACAATCAAAAAGCCAGAGCCCACCCCCACACTGCAACCCCCTTTCACAAAGAGGAGAACAAATCAAGAGACATTATAGAGAGCTATCCAGCCAAACTAACCCAGTCTGACAACCGAGTCAGAGCACAGCCAAGGGGAAAATGAGAGAGAGAGAGTGAGGGAGTGAGTGATGGAAAGAGCAAGCAAGTGAGAGGGGGAGAGAGAGGGAGAGAGAGAGAGAGAGAGAGAGAGAGAGAGAGAGAGAGAAAGAGAGAGAGAGAGAGATAAAGAGAGGGGTGGGGGAGAGAGGGAGGGTGGGAGTGAGAGAGAGTGTAGACATGTTAGCTGTGCTATTTCTGTTTGTGTTACTTATGTCAATGATAGGCCCCTGTGTGGCTGTGTGTGTGGCAGCAGGTATGTGTGTGTGACTGTTTGTGGCAGCAGCATTACATGTGTTAGCTGTGTGACAGTGTGTGTGGCAGCAGCATTCCATGTGTTAGCTGTGTGTGTGTTTTCTCTCTGTGTTGTGTGAAGCTCTACAGTATCATCACAGTGTGATGGTGGGTGTCTTTTGTGTGTGTGTGAGGCGAGAGGATACGGCCTGTTACGTTACAAAACAAGGGGAAAAGAAGATGGACCTCCCCCTCTCTCTGTTCATTATCCTAATTAGTTTCTTAATGGCATACATTAAAAGTATGTCACTGGTTGGAGGAGGGTAGCAGGACAGATGGGAGAAAAGAAACGCATGGATATACTGTATCTACAGTATCTGTACAAAAACAAATATGTCCTATATCTTCTATACGTTTCAAATATCAGATATGAGTATAAAGGCCAACACCTAAAAACACTTCAGACACGCATAAAAGCTAACATTTTATGGTTGGAGACATGTTATAACACATTTGCTCACAGACCACATAAATGTAGCACCACCCTCTGTCAAGCCTTAGATGCCAACACAGCAGGTTGACTGGCACCTGACAGGGCTCGGTTCATCTCTAGTACCTGAAAAGAGGAGCCAGTCTAACTGGCATCTGACAGGTCTCAGTCCATCTCTAGTACCTGAAGAGAGGAGATAGTCTGACTGGCATCTGACAGGTCTCAGTCCATCTCTAGTACCTGAAGAGGGGAGATAGTCTGACTGGCACCTGACAGGTCTCAGTCCATCTCTAGTACTTGAAGAGAGGAGATAGTCTGACTGGCACCTGACAGGTCTCAGTCCATCTCTAGTACCTGAAGAGAGGAGATAGTCTGACTGGCACCTGACAGGTCTCAGTCCATCTCTAGTACCTGAAGAGAGGAGCCAGTCTAACTGGCACCTGACAGGTCTCAGTCCATTTCTAGTACCTGAAGAGAGGAGATAGTCTGACTGGCATCTGACAGGTCTCAGTCCATCTCTAGTACCTGAAGAGAGGAGATAGTCTGACTGGCACCTGACAGGTCTCAGTCCATCTCTAGTACCTGAAGAGAGGAGCCAGTCTAACTGGCACCTGACAGGTCTCAGTCCATCTCTAGTACCTGAAGAGAGGAGATAGTCTGACTGGCACCTGACAGGTCTCAATTTTTATTAGTCATATGTACAGGATGCACATGGTGTACACCAGACTTCCCCAACTGGTGGCTTGCTGGCCGAATTTGGCACCCAGGTAATTCTATCTGTCCCTCCAAGTTTTCTGAGCAAAAAAACAAACAGAAAATGTTTATTTTATTTTGGGACATAAATGACTAAAAACACCAGCATATCAGCTCAGTGATTTTAATTTGGAAATCTGTTCAAAAGTATTCCCACACATAATAGAGAGATATATGTGATTGTACACAAATAAATGTAAGCAAGGTTTGAAATTATTATGTTTTCGTCAAATGTTATATCTGTTTGGTCTTCTTGCGGTCAATTTGCCATATATAAATTATTTGTAATTGTGTTACGGCCCCCTGACCATACGCTCAAGAAAAAGTAGGCTCTTTGTCAAATTTCTGCCCTGGTCAACTGTAAATACTGTTTTTGTGAAGTGGAAAAGTCTAGGAGCAACAACGGCTCAGCCGCAAAGTGGTAGGCCACACAAGCTCACAGAACGGGACTGCCGAGTGCTAATGCGTTTAGTGTGTAAAAATCGTTTGTCCTCTGTTGCAACACTCCAAACTGCCACTGGAAGCAACGTCATCAAAATAACTGTTCGTCGAGCATCATGAAATGGGTTTCCATGGCCGAGCAGCCGCACACAAGCCTAAGATCCCCATGAGCAATGCCAAGTGTTGGCTGGAGTGGTGTAAAGCTCACCGCCATTGAACTCTGGAGCAGTGGAAACGCATTCTCTGGAGTGATGAATCACACTTTACCATCTGGCAGTCCGACGGACAAATCTGGGTTTGGCAGATGCCAGGAGAATGCTACCTGCCCCAATGCATAGTGCCAAAGATTTGGGCTAGGCCAAGGGGGGGCAAAGTACGGCCGTGGGCCGTATCCAGCCTGTCGGGAACTTCAATCCGGCCCGCGAGACATAAAAAAGTACCCTTTTTTTCTCCCCAATTTTGTGGTATCCAATTGGTAGTTACAATCTTGTCCCATCGCTGCAACTCCTGTACGGACTCAGGAGAGGCGAAAGTCGAGAGCTGTGTCAAGAAGCCGCACTGCTTCTTGACACAATGCCCGCTTAACCATACACCTGGTGACCGTGTCAGCGTGCATGCGCCCGGCCCTTCACAGGAGTCACTAGAGCGAGATGGGACAAGGAAATCTCGGCCTGCCAAACTCTCTCCTAACGTGGATGACGCTGGGCCAATGGGTCACCCAGTCACGGCCAGCTGTGACACAGCCTGGGATCAAACCCGAGTCTGTAGTGACACCTCAAGCACTGCAGTGCCTTAGACTGCTGTGGCACTTGCAAATTGATTTTAACAAACAATTGGTCCCCCAAGAAATGTGGCCCTCCTTTGAATTTCAAAATCCCGATGTGGCCCTCGAGCCAAAAAGATTGAAGGAAGATCTTAATGCGACAGCATAAAATTACATTCTAGACATTTCTGTGCCTGCACAGACCCCTGACCTCAACCACAGCAAACACCTTTGGGATGAAGTGAAACGCCGATTGCGAGCCAGGCCTAATCACCAAACAGCTCTCGTGGTTGAATGGAAGCAAGTCCCTGCAGCAATGTTACAACATCTAGTGGAAATCCTTTTCCAGAAGAGCGGAGGCTGGAGACTTTGACAATTTTTATGGTCTTCCTCTGACACCACCTAGCATAGAGGCCCTGGACTGCAGGGAGCACGGCTCAAGTTATGTTCTGGGCAGTACGCACTACCCTCTGTAGTGCCTTGTGGTCAGATGCCAAGTACAGTGCCTTGCAAAAGTATTCGGCCCCCTTGAACTTTGCAACCTTTTGCCACATTTCAGGCTTCAAACATAAAGATATAAAACTGTATTTTTTTGTGAAGAATCAACAACAAGTGGGACACAATCATGAAGTGGAACGACATTTATTGGATATTTCAAACTTTTTTAACAAATCAAAAACTGAAAAATTGGGCGTGCAAAATTATTCAGCCCCTTTACTTTCAGTGCAGCAAACTCTCTCCAGAAGTTCAGTGAGGATCTCTGAATGATTCAATGTTGACCTAAATGACTAATGATGATAAATACAATCCACCTGTGTGTAATCAAGTCTCCGTATAAATGCACCTGCACTGTGATAGTCTCAGAGGTCCGTTAAAAGCGCAGAGAGCATCATGAAGAACAAGGAACACGCCAGGCAGGTCCGAGATACTGTTGTGAAGAAGTTTAAAGCCGGATTTGGATACAAAAAGATTTCCCAAGCTTTAAACATCCCAAGGAGCACTGTGCAAGCGATAATATTGAAGCGGTGATGCAGCCAGTCAAGATTCTCTCAATGGTGCAGATGTATAACTTTTTATCTGAGGGCAGATGCCCAATCTTTTCAGTCTCCTGTGGGACAAGAGGCATTGTTGTGTTTTGTTTAAAGTTCTTACATCGGCTACTGAGAGCGTGATCACACAGTCATCCAGAACAGCTGGTGCTCTCATGCATAATTCAGTGTTGCTAGCCTCGAAGCGCGCATAGAAGGTATTTAGCTCGTCTGATAGGCTTGCGTTAATGGACAGCTTGTGGCTGTCTACCAGACGCAAGCCTACAAGCCTAGATATTTTATTTTTATTTTTGTATTCACTCTTTTGAGAGTTTGCACCTGGTCATCCGGAGCAGCGAGACAGCGTTCCTGGATGGCTCGGTATTGTCTTCCTCGAAGCGAGCATAGAATGTGTTAAGCTCGTATGGGAGGGAGGCTTCGGTGGGCACCACACAGCTGGATTTGCCTTTGTAGTCCGTGATAGCTTGTTGTCCTTTCCATTTGTCACGAGTCTGAGTTGTCGAACATCAATTAAAGTTTGAGTTTGTATTGTCTTTTTGTGCCCCTAATGGATTTGCGGAGCTCGTACCTGCTTGCCTTGTACAAGTCACACAGTCTGCCAGTCTGTCTCTAGTACCTGAAGAGAGGAGACACAGTCAGATTATAGTGATGGTGATGAGTACAAAGATCCTCTTCCTGAAGCCATTACATCATCACCACCACGCTCAACGCTCCACACGGGCAGATTGTTGGGCATTTTTACGTCTATTAAAGCTGCTTTGGGACTGAGGACCATACTGTAAATTAAGCCTCTGGCATAACATCAAATCCCATAGAGACAACAATGCCAAAGCCTCAGGGGTGGTAGGAGAATGTGTGTGTGTGTGTGTGTGTGTGTGTGTGTGTGTGTGTGTGTGTGTGTGTGTGTGTGTGTGTGTGTGTGTGTGTGTGTGTGTGTGTGTGTGATCATATGTGAAAGAGTGCATGGCGGACTATGAGTACAGTATTTAGCTCTACAAGTGCATGTTATAGTGAATACCGCAGTTACAGAGATCAACTCTATATTATCCTGGTATCCTCTCTCTCCTCCCTCAATCTGTCTGCCTGTCTGTCTTTCACCATCCCTCTCTATTTCTCTCCCTCCATCCTCCATCCCTCCATCCCCCTCTGTCCTAGTCTCTAGTTAACAGCTGGTGGAGAGAAATTCCCCAATCCCCTGACCACTGTAATCTCTCTCTGCTCACACAGCTGTCTGTAAAAAGAGCCTTTCTTCACTCAGTGCATGTGGAAGTGTGTGTGTGTGTATGAGAGAGAGAGAGAGAGAGAGAGAGACAGATAGCGAGAGAGAGAAAGAGAGACAGAAATTCCCTGCAGAATTCCTGCCTTCATGTAAAAAAGAAACTTCTTTCAGCGAAGAGATCCAGAATGCTCAGCAATATGCTTCTGTTGTATGTGTGTGGGTGTGTGAGAGAGAGTGTTTGTGTGAGAGAGTGTGTGTTAATATGAGTTGCTGCCAGAGCCAGAAGGTTAATGAATCACTGTGTTAAACTTCCTCAATCCAATTAGTGTGTGAGTCTTACAGCATGACCTTTATCAGTGAAGAAAACACACACGGACACTCACACACACACACACACACACACACACACACACACACACACACACACACACACACACACACACACACACACACACACACACACACACACACACACACACACACACACACACACACACACACACACACACACACACAAACAGTACCCACATGCTGTTAGGTTAAGCACATGCAAAAAACGTGCAGAAACATACTACAGAAGTATGAACAAGCAGATACAAAGGTCATCTCTCATCTCTGTTGCGCTCATTCTTTACACACACACACACACACACACACACACACACACACACACACACACACACACACACGCACACACATAGTGTGGTGCGGTTTCGATTGTTGACCTAGATCGGGGAGGCCACATGTCACTTTGTGTTATTCACAGTAATCACACAGGCCCCCCCTCCTCCTTCACACACACACACACACACACACACACACACACACACACACACACACACACACACACACACACACACACACACACACACACACACACACACACACACACACACACACACACACACACACACACACACACACACACACACACACACACACTGGGTACAGTGACTGGACTGTCACTAGCGAGTGGCCCATGTTCTCTCACAGTCTCTGCCCAATCTGCATCTCTCCTTAACCCTCTCGCTTCCTCTGTCAGACTCTCTCTCTGTCTGTGTCTTTGAGTTCATCACCCCAAAAAAATCCATGCCAAAACATATTTACAACATACACAGACGTATGCACTTACATTTAAGCACACACACGCACTGAGCGGGCAAACTGTCTACTCCTTTTTGTTATTTCAGTTTAACACTGATAAATAATACAACAAGCTCCTCAATTATTAACCTCTCTAAACCGTACAGGCTGATGCACCATGACACCATGAAACACAAACGGTCACAGGCCAACCTACCAACAGCAAACACACTCATATATGCACACACAGAAAAATGCACAGTCGGGTAAAACACACACACACACACACACACACACACACACACACACACACACACACACACACACACACACACACACACACACACACACACACACACACACACACACACACACACACACACACACACACACACACACACACACACACACACACACACACACACACACACACACCTGCAGCTTGGCCCTGAATGCCATGTTTGCTGGTCTAGTGTGGCTGTGGTATGGCTAGCTGCCTGACTCTGAGCTGTGGGCTGGAGTCCCAGTTGAATGGGTCATTCCCCCACTGTGTCCTTGAGCTCTCCATGGTGTATTACGGTCAATTAAACACCAGTGCACAAATGACCTCAACATGTTTATGCAAATATGTAAAACAGCAGGCCGGTGAGTGAATTCCCTCTCCTCGCCCAGCTTTCTGTCTCTCAGTGCTCCAACTCATTACTGCCATATTGGAAAAATTAACAAATGCCAAGATAGGTTAATTAAATGTGATTTCCCCATGGTTAGGTTCACACACATATGCACACACACACACACACACACACACACACACACACACACACACACACACACACACACACACACACACACACACACACACACACACACACACACACACACATGAACACGCTCACATACTAGCATCTGTCCATCTAGCATCTGTCATAAAGGTAGAAGACAAAACTATGCCAGAATGCTCACATCAGAATATACAAACATTTCATAACCTTTGTAAATATTCAATTGAAGAAAAAAATACATCTGGTCTACATGCAGTGAGCTGAGACATATTTTCCTCTACAGAGCATGTCCATGTAGAGATCTGCTAACATGCTCCTGTCATGGCTGGATCAGAGCATGCCCATGTAGAGATCTGCTAACATACTCGTGTCATGGCTGGATCAGAGCATGCCCATGTAGAGATCTGCTGACATGCTCCTGTCATGGCTGGATCAGAGCATGCCCATGTAGAGATCTGTTAACATACTCCTGTCATGGCTGGATCAGAGCATGTCCATGTAGAGATCTGTTAACATGCTCGTGTCATGGCTGGATCAGAGCATGTCCATGTAGAGATCTGCTGACATGCTCCTGTCATGGCTGGATCAGAGCATGCCCATGTAGAGATCTGCTGACATGCTCCTGTCATGGCTGGATCAGAGCATGTCCATGTAGAGATCTGCTGACATGCTCCTGTCATGGCTGGATCAGAGCATGCCCATGTAGAGATCTGCTGACATGCTCCTGTCATGGCTGGATCAGAGCATGCCCATGTAGAGATCTGCTGACATGCTCCTGTCATGGCTGGATCAGAGCATGCCCATGTAGAGATCTGCTGACATGCTCCTGTCATGGCTGGATCAGAGCATGCCCATGTAGAGATCTGCTGACATGCTCCTGTCATGGCTGGATCAGAGCATGCCCATGTAGAGATCTGCTAACATGCTCCTGTCATGGCTGGATCAGAGCATGTCCATGTAGAGATCTGCTGACATGCTCCTGTCATGGCTGGATCAGAGCATGCCCATGTAGAGATCTGCTGACATGCTCGTGTCATGGCTGGATCAGAGCATGTCCATGTAGAGATCTGCTGACATGCTCCTGTCATGGCTGGATCAGAGCATGTCCATGTAGAGATCTGCTGACATGCTCGTGTCATGGCTGGATCAGAGCATGTCCATGTAGAGATCTGCTGACATGCTCCTGTCATGGCTGGATCAGAGCATGCACATGTAGAGATCTGCTGACATGCTCGTGTCATGGCTGGATCAGAGCATGTCCATGTAGAGATCTGCTGACATGCTCCTGTCATGGCTGGATCAGAGCATGTCCATGTAGAGATCTGCTAACATGCTCCTGTCATGGCTGGATCAGAGCATGCACATGTAGAGATCTGCTGACATGCTCCTGTCATGGCTGGATCAGAGCATGTCCATGTAGAGATCTGCTAACATGCTCCTGTCATGGCTGGATCAGAGCATGTCCATGTAGAGATCTGCTGACATGCTCCTGTCATGGCTGGATCAGAGCATGCACATGTAGAGATCTGCTGACATGCTCCTGTCATGGCTGGATCAGAGCATGTCCATGTAGAGATCTGCTGACATGCTCCTGTCATGGCTGGATCAGAGCATGTCCATGTAGAGATCTGTTAACATACTCCTGTCATGCAGGGGAGTACACACACTCCTGAGCCCCAGACATCACACACACACACACACACACACACACACACACACACACACACACACACACATACACGCGCACACACGTGCACACACACACATTCTACCACCCCTGAGGGGCTGATCTGTTGTCGCTACTGTTGTGAGAGACATATGGAAATTATTTCTCATAGAGACACAGAAATGCATGACAAACTGGAATGTTAAGGAGCAGAAAAATAAATGTACAGCATTACATCTTCCTGAAATGTTCTGTAACGATAGCTCTTCCATGGTGTTCTGTAACGATAGCTCTTCCATGGTGTTCTGTAACGATAGCTCTTCCATGGTGTTCTGTAACGATAGCTCTTCCATGGTGCTCTGTAACGATAGCTCTTCCATGGTGTTCTGTAACGATAGCTCTTCCATGGTGTTCTGTAACGATAGCTCTTCCATGGTGTTCTGTAACGATAGCTCTTCCATGGTGCTCTGTAACGATAGCTCTTCCATGGTGTTCTGTAACGATAGCTCTTCCATGGTGCTCTGTAACGATAGCTCTTCCATGGTGCTCTGTAACGATAGCTCTTCCATGGTGTTCTGTAACGATAGCTCTTCCATGGTGCTCTGTAACGAAAGCTCTTCCATGGTGCTCTGTAACGATAGCTATTCCATGGTGTTCTGTAACGATAGCTCTTCTATGGTGTTCTGTAACGATAGCTCTTCCATGGTGCTCTGTAACGATAGCTCTTCCATGGTGCTCTGTAACGATAGTGTTTCCATGGTGCTCTGTAACAATAGTGTTTCCATGGTGCTCTGTAACGATAGCTCTTCCATGGTGCTCTGTAACGATAGCATTTCCATGGTGTTCTGTAACATTAGTGTTTCCATGGTGTTCTGTAACGATAGCTCTTCCATGGTGTTCTGTAACGATAGCTCTTCCATGGTGTTCTGTAACGATAGCTCTTCCATGGTGTTCTGTAATGATAGCTCTTCCATGGTGTTCTGTAACGATAGCTCTTCCATGGTGCTCTGTAACGATAGCTCTTCCATGGTGTTCTGTAACGATAGCTCTTCCATGGTGCTCTGTAACGATAGCTCTTCCATGGTGCTCTGTAAGGATGCTCTTCCATGGTGTTCTGTAACGATAGCTCTTCCATGGTGCTCTGTAACGAAAGCTCTTCCATGGTGCTCTGTAACGATAGCTATTCCATGGTGTTCTGTAACGATAGCTCTTCTATGATGTTCTGTAACGATAGCTCTTCCATGGTGCTCTGTAACGATAGCTCTTCCATGGTGCTCTGTAACGATAGTGTTTCCATGGTGCTCTGTAACAATAGTGTTTCCATGGTGCTCTGTAACGATAGCTCTTCCATGGTGCTCTGTAACGATAGCATTTCCATGGTGTTCTGTAACATTAGTGTTTCCATTGTGTTCTGTAACCATAGTGTTTCCATGATGTTCTGTAACGATAGCTCTTCCATGGTGTTCTGTAACGATAGTGTTTCCATGGTTTTCTGTAACGATAGCTCTTCCATGGTGTTCTGCAACGATAACTCTTCCATGGTGCTCTGTGACGATAGCATTTCCATGGTGTTCTGTAACCATAGTGTTTCCATGGTGTTCTGTAACTATAGCGTTTCCATGGTGTTCTGTTCTGTAACGATAGTGTTTCCATAATGATTAATAACAATAGAGTTTCCATGGTGTTCTGTACCAATAATGTTTCCATTGTGTTCTGTAACAATAGCGTTTTCATGGTGTTCTGTAACGATAGTGTTTCCATTGTGTTCTGTAACAATAAGGTTTCCAAGGTGTTCTGCAAAGATAGTGTTTCCATTGTGTTATGTAATGATAGCTCTTCTATGGTGTTCTGTAACGATAGCTCTTCCATGGTGCTCTGTAACGATAGCTCTTCCATGGTGCTCTGTAACGATAGTGTTTCCATGGTGCTCTGTAACAATAGTGTTTCCATGGTGCTCTGTAACGATAGCTCTTCCATGGTGCTCTGTAACGATAGCATTTCCATGGTGTTCTGTAACATTAGTGTTTCCATGGTGTTCTGTAACGATAGCTCTTCCATGGTGTTCTGTAACGATAGCTCTTCCATGGTGTTCTGTAACGATAGCTCTTCCATGGTGTTCTGTAACGATAGCTCTTCCATGGTGTTCTGTAACGATAGCTCTTCCATGGTGCTCTGTAACGATAGCTCTTCCATGGTGTTCTGTAACGATAGCTCTTCCATGGTGCTCTGTAACGATAGCTCTTCCATGGTGCTCTGTAAGGATAGCTCTTCCATGGTGTTCTGTAACAATAGCTCTTCCATGGTGCTCTGTAACGAAAGCTCTTCCATGGTGCTCTGTAACGATAGCTATTCCATGGTGTTCTGTAACGATAGCTCTTCTATGATGTTCTGTAACGATAGCTCTTCCATGGTGCTCTGTAACGATAGCTCTTCCATGGTGCTCTGTAACGATAGTGTTTCCATGGTGCTCTGTAACAATAGTGTTTCCATGGTGCTCTGTAACGATAGCTCTTCCATGGTGCTCTGTAACGATAGCATTTCCATGGTGTTCTGTAACATTAGTGTTTCCATTGTGTTCTGTAACCATAGTGTTTCCATGATGTTCTGTAACGATAGCTCTTCCATGGTGTTCTGTAACGATAGTGTTTCCATGGTTTTCTGTAACGATAGCTCTTCCATGGTGTTCTGCAACGATAACTCTTCCATGGTGCTCTGTGACGATAGCATTTCCATGGTGTTCTGTAACCATAGTGTTTCCATGGTGTTCTGTAACTATAGCGTTTCCATGGTGTTCTGTTCTGTAACGATAGTGTTTCCATAATGATTAATAACAATAGAGTTTCCATGGTGTTCTGTACCAATAATGTTTCCATTGTGTTCTGTAACAATAGCGTTTTCATGGTGTTCTGTAACGATAGTGTTTCCATTGTGTTCTGTAACAATAAGGTTTCCAAGGTGTTCTGCAAAGATAGTGTTTCCATTGTGTTATGTAATGATAGCTCTTCCATGGTGTTCTGTAACGATTGTGTTTCCATGGTGTTCTGTAATGATTGTGTTTCCATGGTGTTCTGTAACGATAGTGTTTCCATGGTGTTCTGTAACGATTTTGTTTCCATGGTGTTCTATAACGATAGCGTTTCCATGATCTTCTGTAACAATAGTGTTTCCATGGTGTTTTGTATCGGTAGTGTTTCCATGGTGTTCTGTAACGATAGCTCTTCCATGGTGTTCTGAAATGATAGCATTTCCATGGTGTTCTGTAACCATAGTGTTTCCATGGTGTTCTGTAATTATAGCTCTTCCATGGTGTTCTGGAGCTATAGTGTTTCCATGGTGTTCTGTAATGATAGTGTTTCCATGGTGTTCTGTAATAATAGTTTTTCCATGATGTTCTGTAACGATAGCATTTCCATGGTGTTCTGTAATGATAGTGTTTCCATGGTGTTCTGTAATGATAGTGTTTCCATGGTGTTCTGTAACGATAGCTCTTCCATGGTGTTCTGAAATGATAGCATTTCCATGGTGTTCTGTAACCATAGTGTTTCCATTGTGTTCTGTAATTATAGCTCTTCCATGGTGTTCTGGAGCTATAGTGTTTCCATGGTGTTCTGTAATGATAGTGTTTCCATGGTGTTCTGTAATAATAGTTTTTCCATGATGTTCTGTAACGATAGCATTTACATGGTGTTCTGTAACGATAGTGTTTCCATGGTGTTCTGTAACGATAGTGTTTCCATGGTGTTCTGTAATGATAGCTCTTCCATGGTGTTCTGAAATGATAGCATTTCCATGGTGTTCTGTAACCATAGTGTTTCCATGCTGTTCTGTAATGATAGCTCTTCCATGGTGTTCTGTAACTATAGTGTTTCCATTGTGTTCTGTAACGATAGTGTTTCCAAGGTGTTCTTTAAAGATAGTGTTTCCATGGTGTTCTGTAATGATAGTGTTTCCATGGTGTTCTGCAAAGATAGTGTTTCCATTGTGTTCTGTAACGATAGTGTTTCCAAGGTGTTCTGTAAAGATAGTGTTTCCATTGTGTTCTGTGACGATAGTGTTTCCATTGTGTTCTGTAACGATAGTGTTTCCAAGGTGTTCTGTAAAGATAGTGTTTCCATTGTGTTCTGTAATGATAGTGTTTCCATTGTGTTCTGTAATGATAGCTCTTCCATGGTGTTCTGTTACTAGAGTGTTTCCATGGTGTACTGTAATTATAGCCTTTCCATGGTGTTCTGTAACCGTATTGTTTCCATTGTGTTCTGTAACGATAGTGTTTCCATGGTGTTTTGTATCGGTAGTGTTTCCATGGTGTTCTGTAACTATAGTGTTTCCATGGTGTTCTGTAACTATAGTGTTTCCATGGTGTCATGTAATGATAGTGTTTCCATGATGATCTGTAATTATAGTTTTTCCATTGTGTTCTGTAATGATAACATTTCCATGGTGTTCTATAATGATTGTGTTTCCATAGTGATTAATAACAATAGAGTTTCCATGGTGTTCTGTTCCAACAATGTTTCCATGGATGTTCTGTAACTATAGTGTTTCCATTGTGTTCTGTAACGATAGTGTTTCCAAGGTGTTCTGTAAAGATAGTGTTTCCATTGTGTTCTGTAATGATTGTGTTTCCATGGTGTTCTGTAATGATAGTGTTTCCATGGTGTTCTGCAAAGATAGTGTTTCCATTGTGTTCGATAACGGTAATGTTTCCATGGTGTTCTGTAACAATACTATTTCCATTGTGTTCTGTAACGATAGCGTTTCCATGGTGTTCATAACAATAGTGTTTCCATGGTGTTCTGTCATGCTAGTGTTTCCGTGGTGTTCAGTAACGATAGCGTTTCCATGATGTTCTGTAACGATAGCATTTCCATGGTGTTCTGTAATGATAGTGCTTCCATTGTGCATACCAGACATTTCTAAAACTTGTGCCTTTTCACACACACACACATCCCATCCTCTCTCTCACATGCACACATACACACGCGCACACATCCCCTCACCTATGATGTAGTAGTCCTGCAGGGTCTTGAACTCATGTCCCCACAGGTTGGGGGAGAACTCCTGGAACTTGATGGTGAAGCGCATGTCACTGTTGGGCTTGTCACAGGTGAGCAGCAGGTTTGGCGCGCCCATCACCTCACAACGGTCAGCCTGCTCGCGTGTGGACACCAGGTACAGCTTGTAGTACTCATACTCACTGGGGGAGCGGGGGCCTTGGGGGTTGGAGGCTGGGCAGATCAGATCTAGACGATCCCCTATCTGGGGGTACAACACATAACCCCTGTCATCCTGAAACCTGCAGAGAGAGAGGGAGGGAGACAGAGATGAGAATGGTATCCATGGCAACCAGTGATTGGCAGTGTGATATTTACCCATCTCTGTGTCTGACAGCTTGTGTTTGGAGAGGAGGCCTCTCATCTATTCATGGCACATTTTTGAGGCACAGACAGGTGCCTGTGGGAGCACTGGGTGTGAGGGTACATGCATGCCTGAGAGAGTGGTAAATGTATATGTGTTTCTTTCTGTAGATGAATGTGTGTGTGTTGTGTTGCATGGCCAATCCCCAGGGACCACTTCAATCGCAACACACATTACCCTGTCATTTAGAGGATGCCCTTATGGAAATAATTTCCCAGTGAATACAAATCAAATCACAGCCTAATATCAGCAACGCATCAACACCATTAACAAGGCGTTTAACAAGACTGCAATTTGTAGCAGACCATTAGACAGACAGAGTCAACTCTGCAATACAGAGCAGATTCTCACACTCTTGACCCAAACTGCTACAGACCTATATCTATCCTACCCTGCCTTTCTAAGGTCTTCGAAAGCCAAGTCAACAAACAGATTACCAACCATTTCTTATCTCACCATACCTTCTCTGCTATGCAATCTGGTTTCAGAGCTGGTCATGGGTGCACCTCAGCCACGCTCAAGGTCCTAAACTATATTTTAACCGCCATCGATAAGAAACATTACTGTGCAGCCGTATTCATTGATCTAGCCAAGGCTTTCGACTCTGTCAATCACCACATCCTCATTGGCAGACTCAACAGCCTTGGTTTCTCAAATTATTAATTATTATTTTTTCACCTTTATTTTACTAGGCAAGTCAGTTAAGAACAAATTCTTATTTTCAATGACGGCCTAGGAACAGTGGGTTAACTGCCTGTTCAGTGGCAGAACGACAGATTGTACCATGTCAGCTCAGGGATTTGAACTCGCAGCCTTTCGGTAACTAGTCCAACGCTCTAACCACTTGGCTACCCTGCCACCCCACTAGGTTACCCTGATTGCCTCTCCTGGTTCACCAACTACTTCTCTGATAGAGTTCAGTGTGTCAAATCGGAGGGTCTGCTGTCCGGACCTCTGGCAGTCTCTATGGGGGTGCCACAGGGTTCAATTCTTGGACCGACTCTCTTCTCTGTATACATCAATGATGTCGCTCTTGCTGCTGGTGAGTCTCTGATCCACCTCTACGCAGACGACACCATTCTGTATACTTCTGGCCCTTCTTTGGACACTGTGTTAACAACCCTCAAGGCAAGCTTCAATGCCATACAACTCTCCTTCTGTGGCGTCCTATTACTCTGAAATACAAGTAAAACTAAATGCATGCTCTTCAACCGATCGCTGCCTGCACCTGCCCGCCTGTCCAACATCACTACTCTGGACGGCTCTGACTTAGAATACGTGGACAACTACAAATACCAATCTCCAATCCAAAGTTAAATCTAGAATTGGCTTCCTATTTCGCAACAAAGCATCCTTCACTCATGCTTCCAAACACACCCTTGTAAAACTGACCGTCCTACCAATCCTCGACTTCGGCGATGTCATTTACAAAATAGCCTCCAATACCCCACTCAACAAATTGGATGCAGTCTATCAGAGTGCAATTTGTTTTGTCACCAAAGCCCCATATACTACCCACCATTGCGACCTGTACGCTCTCGTTGGCTGGCCCTCGCTTCATACTCGTCGCCAAACCCACTGGCTCCATGTCATCTACAAGACCCTGCTCGGTAAAGTCCCCCCTTATCTCAGCTCGCTGGTCACCATAGCATCACCCACCTGTAGCACACGCTCCAGCAGGTATATCTCTCTGGTCACCCCCAAAACCAATTCTTTCTTTGGCCGCCTCTCCTTCCAGTTCTCTGCTGCCAATGACTGGAACGAACTACAAAAATCTCTGAAACTGGAAACACTTATCTCCCTCACTAGCTTTAAGCACCAACTGTCAGAGCAGCTCACAGATTACTGCACCTGTACATAGCCCACCTATAATTTTGCCCAAACAACTACCTCTTTCCCTGCTGTATTTATTTTATTTATTTTGCTCCTTTGCACCCCATTATTTGTATTTCTACTTTGCACATTCTTCCACTGCAAATCTACCATTCCAGTGTTTTACTTGCTATATTGTATTTACTTTGCCACCATGGCCTTTTTTTGCCTTTAGCTCCCTTATCTCACCTCATTTGCTCACATCGTATATAGACTTGTTTATACTGTATTATTGACTGTATGTTTGTTTTACTCCATGTGTAACTCTGTGTCGTTGTATGTGTCGAACTGCTTTGCTTTATCTTGGCCAGATCACAATTGTAAATGAGAACTTGTTCTCAACTTGCCTAACTGGTTAAATAAAGGTGAAATATTTTTTTTTTAATAAAAATTCAGTGAAGGAATGAAGACCACAAACTTGGAATTGTGTCCTTTGTCTGAGTAATTCTGCATTCTTTACAATGTTTGTAAAATGTTTGTTTTTTTAAATTCATGGACAACTAAACTCTCTAATTGTCTCCCTAATAATCCTAAAGTCAATTATGCTGCCATGGTTTCCACATTTTATTTTTAATACAGCTTCTTAGACTTGTGGGACTTCGCGGTGGTCTTTGTAGTCTGTTGGGCATTCCAAAGTAAATTCCCCCAAAATTCCTGAGAAATCCAACAACGCCAGCTGACAGTCTCTAGACTCTAGATGACACATTTCATTCACTGTGAATTCATGGTCATTTCACGGTGAAACCATTCTAAACTCCCCACCTTGAGTCTAACATCAGAGAATACTACAACACCTGATAACTAGAGCTCTGTGTAGAAGAACCCTTGCGTCTAACATCAGAGTATATTTCACCACCTGATGACTAGAGCTCTGTGTAGAAGAACCCTTGAGCAGATGAAGGCGCAGAGAGCCTCAAATACCTGGCTCTCCATTAAGCTCTTAGCGCCCTGAGAGCCTGGTGACATTTCAGCACAGGGAGGGATAAGCAGACAAATAAAACATGGTCCTACAGGCTCCTTTCCTATCTCCTCCTCTTCATCTCTCTCTCCTTCTCTCGGATCACAGTGTTTTGGGAGAGAGGGAAACAAGGGTTTGGGGCATTTGACAGAGCATGATAATCACTTTGAGGTTTTCCTGTGACATAGGCTACAGTAGGAAAAACTATGAAGGATACAGTATGTACCATGTAGTGGCTTTGACCTGGACCATAATGGACAACTAAAACTAGGTCTTGGTCCTGCATGATCACAGTTACACAGGCCTGAGCTTCACAGTGAACTGATCTGCACAGATAGAACAGATAATGAGAGAAACTGACCTTTTCATTTGTCAGGACATCTCACAGAGACATCTTCCACTCAGCACACACATCACATCCAAGCTATCACATGGGATCCTACACTAGTTATTCTACACACACATTTAGCAATGTAAGTAGATACTTACTGTGCAGGCCTTTGAATTTTGAGCCAGCACCTCCCTATGTTGAGTAATCAAATAATGTCTATCACTAGCTAGGTTTCCGTCCATGTGGCGACAGATTTTCGTGCAAATATGCGAATTTTCCCACCATTGCCATTTCCACCAAACTCACTTCTAGCAAATAAATGTCAGGGCGTGATGACATTGTGCACACAAATGTATTTTTTCGCTAAAGTATTCATATACTTGAAAGTTTAATGCGTTTCCATGGCATTTTCAACTACCGATAGTTGTGCGTGTGCGCTCTTGCCAACAGCTCACAGATACAGTGCTGGTAGGCTATGTGGATAGGCTAGTCTACATCAAATCAAATTTATTTATAACGTTCTTATACAGAAACACAGCCTAAAACCCCAAACAGCAAGCAACGCAGATGTAGAAGCACGGTGGTTAGGAAAACTTCCCTAGAAAGGCAGGAACATAGGAAGAAACCTAGTGAGGAACCAGGCTCTGAGGGGTGGCCAGTCCTCTTCTGGCTGTTCCGGGTGGAGATTATAAGAGTACATGGCCATTAAGGCCAGATCGTTCTCCAAGATGTTCATAGATGACCAGCAGGGTCAAATAATAATCACAGTTGTTGCAACAGGTCAGCACCTCAGGAGTAAATGTCAGTTGGCTTTTCATAACTGAGCATTCAGAGGTCAAGACAGCAGATGCGGTAGAGAGGGAGGGAGGGAGGGAGAGAGAGAGAGAGAGAGAGAGAGAGAGAGAGAGAGAGTTGCAGGCAGAACAGTTGAAACTGGATCAACTGGATAGGGAAAGCCAGCAGTAATCAGGCCAGGTAGTCCTGAGGCATGGTCCTAGGGCTCAGGTACTCCGCGAGGGGAGAGCGAGAAAGAGAGATGGGGGAATTAGAGGGAGCATACTTAAGATCACACAGGACACCAGATAAGACAGAAGAATTTCACCAGATAGGACAGACTGACCCTAGGCCCACGGCACATAGAGTATTGCAGCATAGGGCCAACCAGGCAGGATATAACCCCACCCACTTTGCCAAGGCACAGCCCCCACACCACTAGACGGATATCAACAGACCACCAACTTACTACACTGAGGCAAGGCTGAGTACAGCCCACTACAATCTCCTCCACCGCCCAAGCCCGAGGGAGCGCAAATATCGTCAGTGCCTCAACCCACTCAAGTCAAGTATAGCGGAAAAAGCCTGGCACGACGTGACGCACCCCTCCTAGGAACGGCACGGAAGAGCACTAGTGAGCCAGTGACTGAGCTCCCGTAAGAGAGAGGTTAAGAGGTTAAGAGGCAGAGAATCCCAGTGCAGAGAGGGGAGCCAGGCAGAGACAGCAAGGGCAGTTCATCACTCTACTGCACCGCTGAAACAGACTACACTCAATCATAGGACCTACTGAAGAGATGAGTCTTCTGTAGAGACTTAAAGTTCGAGACTGAGTCTGCATCTCTCACGGGGTCGGCAGACCGTTCCATAAAAATGGAGCTCTATAGGAGAAAGCAGTGCCTCCAGCTGTTTTCTTATAAATTCTAGGGACAATAAAGAGGCCTGCGTCGTGTGGCCATAGCGTACGTGTAGGTACTGTAAGTATTCAGCTCCTTTGCTATGAGACTCGAAATTGTGCTCAGTTGCATCCTGTTTCCATTGACCATCCTTGAGATGTTTCTACAACTTGATTGGAGTCCACCTGTGGTAAATTCAATTGATTGAACATTATTTGGAAAGAGACACACCTGTCTATATAAGGTCCCAGTTGACAGTGCATGTCAGAGCAAAAACCAAGCCATGAGGTCAAAGTAAATATCCGTAGAACTCAG
Source organism: Oncorhynchus masou masou (assembly GCF_036934945.1). NCBI lineage: Eukaryota > Metazoa > Chordata > Actinopteri > Salmoniformes > Salmonidae > Oncorhynchus > Oncorhynchus masou. The sequence continues at coordinate 19,897,607 of NC_088219.1, forward strand.
AGACAAGATTGTGTCGAGGCACAAATCTGGGGAAGGGTACCAAATTCTGCAGCATTGAAGGTCCTCAAGAACACAGCGTCCTCCATCATTTTTAAATGTAAGATGTTTGGAACAGACAATACTCTTCCTAGAGCTGGCCATCCCGGCCAAACTGAGCAATCTGTGGAGATGGGAGAACCTTCAAGAAGTACAACCATCTCTGTATCACTCCACCAATCAGGCTTTTATGGTAGAGTGGCGAGACGGAAGCCGAAATTGTACCGAAACTTCCTGTTTCTATCACAGCTGTCGTGATTTCTTTTATACGGTATGTGTTTACTCACATAAAACTGTGGACAGAGACGTGGTTACTGGTTAGCTTTCCATCCAATTGCCGACAGATTTTTATGCAAATATTCAAAAAATGCCCCACCAGAGATGTATTCACATCAAATTGACTAGTTGCGGATAAAAGTGATTAAATAGTGCACACAAAAAAATACTTTTGCAGTTGAATTCCCAATTAACTAATAACAAATACAAGTTAAATGGGTTTCCATCGCATTTCGAGACGTAGAGGGAGGACGACATAACATGTCATCGCGTGACTCCAAATTTACTTCGCTATGATGGTTATTATATCAATATTTGCGCCATTTCTTGCATAATTAATTATATAAACACAATAAGATCCCACCTTGTCTAGCGTTTTTTGTTTGTCGACAATTGGAACATTTACCGGCAAATTTGCTGTTTCCATCAGGCCTGTAGGGAAAATGTTTTTCTGACATGTACATGTACCGACATGTACTCTTTACTCGCATAAAAAGGTTGTATGAAAACCTGGTTACCATTTATCTTTTCACTTCTGCACTTCACGTGCATTATATTGTGGCTTACAGTATTGGTTTGCTACAGAGCTATTTAAGTCTCCTTACTGAGACATTCCAATCAGTATTTCTATCTGTCCTCCTAATTTCAACATCCCCATCATACACTGCTGTGCAGCAAGTAGCCAATCAAGGGTGTCTGTGACATTTCTACACACGTGACATCAGTGATTACAACAGGTCCCACACTGTCAACCTCCTGTAATAACTTTAGCCTGAGGTCACTTCCTGGCACTAGAAGCCTGACGCCATTCACATCTACACGCCATTGACCTTGTTGAGTCGATTCAAAGTTACAGCACACTGTTGAAGGCTAGGATCGGAGCCTGCAAATGGACCTCGTGACTGTTGAAGGTCCTCCAAGAATTAGTGGGATTAGATGGAAAGCATGGTTGAACATAGCTACGAAGCATGGACCGTGGCCATATTCAACATAGTTGTGGGCCTTATAGTGGGCTCCTTTAAACTTCTGCTTGATGCTCATCTGGGGGAACTTCCATTCATCTGATCTTACATTGACGCTGAAGCGAACTACATGAATATTGAATTTTCTCTTTCAACTTCTCTTTCTAAAACAACAGAGCTGATGATGAAACACATTCTGATGCCACATTCATGGTAGAGTTTTAAAATCGCGCCATAAATGATGCATCAGGATTGCATGCATAATCTGAACTATTAATATCAAATGAAAACGGGTCAGTATGAATCAGTCAGTCGTTGTTATGACAACACAAAGGTCAAAGGAAGGGCAACCATAGCTTACTTGACATTTTAATCTATGCGTGTGAGTGCATATCTGCTAGATTGTGTTTATCATGTGTTTACATTACAGTCTCTACTTGTGGTATATGTCATGCTACAGAGGATTCAGTGTGTTGCTCCCACTGCCTTATTACCCCTGTGGGCAGGTTGTAATGGCCTCTGGCCGCCTTCATGGCCCAGTGTTTATGGGAATGAGGGTGTTTGCTTAATTGCCTGCCTGCACCCTTCTCATCTTATTTCACACCCACTGCATTCACTAGCTGTAGTTCCAGCTGTAACCCCACCTCGTGAATACACTTCAAGCTCCATGTTTGCCCACACCATCCTGCCTCACTGCTCTGTTGGAGATGTTTTCAGGCAAACTTCCCCTGGAATCTCCCTTGCAGCTCCATGCTACTGCCCCTGTCCCGGTCTGGAGGTCCTGTATAGAGAAGGACCGTACCAGGAGGCACCAGGGCCTGCAGCCCACTCAGCCAGCCTCAGCCCATCTGCCCACCCAGTGTGAACACGTTGGTAGGTGGCCTGGTTCATTAGACCACGGTTTTCACTGGCATGAGGTGGAACATGGTTTCGCATTTGAATGGTTTACAGGCCAGCCAGTAACAAGGCCAGCCATTAAACAAAACAAGCTAGAATAGTGAAAGTGGGCAGTCAGATCACAGAAGTCCAGCAGAGTAGTCTGTCTGATCTGTACAGCAGACAAGTGGTGAGTTCCAGGTCACTATTAGTTTCAGGTCCTACCCTCTGGCTCCTGGTTTAGATTCCCCACTGTTAAGACTAACAGGTACAACAGTGGAGGCTCCTCCTCAGAGGAAGGGGAGAAACATCCTCCTAAGTGAGTTTCATAAAAATAGTAAAACATTTTTAAAAAGTTGTCATTTTTAGATAAAACTATACTAAATATATTCACGTCACCAAATCATCTATTAAAACACACTGTTTTGTAATGAAGGTTTGCAGTAGTTTCAATAGCATTCTGTAGGATAGCGCCATGGTGTTGCCCGAGCACAGCTAGTTTCCCTCCTTCAATACAAAACCTAGGAGGCTCGTGGTTCTCACCCCTTTCCATAGATGTACACAGAAATACTGACAACTTCCGGAGGACATCCTCCAAACTATCAGAGCTCTTGCAGCATGAACTGACATGTTGTCCACCCAATCAAAGGATCAAAGAATTAATCTAGTACTGAAAGCATAAGCTACAGCTAGCTAGCACTGCAGTGCATAAAATGTGGTGAGTAGCTGGCTCAAAGAGAAGACAATAGTTGAACAGTTTTGAACAAAATAATTGATTAAAAATGAAGGATAAGCAAGAGAGAGAAAGAGAGTGAGCTCGCTATATTTCATATTTTATTCACTTTCAGTTTCTTACCAAGCGAATGCAGCTACCTAGCTTAGCCTACTCAAACATCTGGCTCAAACAGAGATGGATGCTATGTTAGCTAGCTAGCTATGGTTATCCAACACCAGAACTCTTCCAAGTCAAGGTAAGCTTTTGGTTTTATACATTTATTGCCACTGGGGCCCGCCGGTGTAAATGCTAAACTGTTTGCTAACTGTACATTGTACTGCATGATTGTAGTGGGTTTACTAATGCGTTAGCTACTTAGAACAATGTTGACTTGATTTTAGCTAATATGGTGACAACGATGTAGGCTGTGTGTAGCAGTTAGTGGTTATGATATGAAGGTTTGGCTTGGAAATGTTTTTTGGCAAAGGGAAAAGGTGAGAGGAGGAGAGCACATAGATGCGAGAAGGAACTATCCAACGATCAAAGGGATCGTGCTGTTTACATGTGGCTGCTATGAAAGTGAACTGTGTTTGCATGTGATCAGGGGTGTATTCATTCTGCCGATTCTGTTGAAAACGCTTCTTAAATGGAAGCAAATTGAACGAAACGGGGATATACACACCTGAATGTGTCCAATACAAACTCTAATTTGCAACTAATAATTACACCGGAGATCAACTAGATGCAGGCAAGATTGTGCAAGGCGGTATTGAATGTGTCAATGTCTGTCACCTTCATTACTCAAATTTCTCTCGACCTGTACAGTTCAAATTGTCATGCCCTGATCTGTTTCACCTGTCCTGATGCTTGTCTCCACCCCCTCCAGGTGTTGCCCATATTACCCACTTATCCCCTGGATATTTACACCTGTGTTTTCTGTCTGTCCGTGCCAGTTTGTCTTGTTGGTTCAAGTCAATCAGTGTTTTGTCTCAGCTTCTATTTTTCTCCAGTCTCTCTTTTTCCTCATCCTCCTGGTTTTGAACCTTGCCTGTCCTGACCCCATACCACGCTGCCTGTCCCTGAGCCTGCCTGCCGTCCTGTACCTTGGCCCCACTACTCTGGATATTCGACCCCTGCCTGCCTTGACCTATCGTTTGCCTGCCCCTGTTGGTTTAATAAACATTGTTACTTCAACACAGTCTGCACTCGGGTCTTACCTTGATTCCTGATAACACTACCGTTCAAAGGTTTGGACTCCGGGATGCTGGCCTTCGAGGCAGATTTCCTCTGTCCAGTGTCTGTGTTCTTTTGCCAATCTTAATATTTTCTTTTTATTGACCAGTCTGAGATATGGCTTTTTCCTTGCAACTCTGCCTAGAAAACCAGCATCCCGGAGTGGCCTCTTCACTGTTGACGTTGAGACTTGTGGTACTATTTAATGAAGCTGCCAGTTGAGGACTTGAGATGTGCCTGTTTCTCAAACTAGACACTCTAATGTACTTGTCCTCTTGCTCAGTTGTGCACCGGGGTCTCCCACTCCTCTTTATGTTCTGGTTAGAGCCAGTTTGCACTGTTCTGTGAAGGGAGTAGTACACATCGTTGTACGATATCTTTTGTTTCTTGGCAATTTCTCGCATGGAATAGCCGTTTCTCAGATCAAGAATAGACTGATAAGTTTCAGAAGAAAGGTATTAGTTTCTGGCCATTTTGAGCCTGTAATCGAACCCACAAATGCTGATGCTCCAGATACTCAACTAGTGTAAAGGACAGTTCTATTACTTCTTTAATCAGGACAACAGTTTTCAGCTGTGCTAACATAATTGCATGGGGTTTTTCTAATGATCAATTAGCCTTTTAAAATTATAAACTTGGATTAGCTAACACAACGTGCCATTGGAACACAGGAGTGATGGTTGCTGATAATGGGCCTCTGTACGCCTATGTAGATATTCCATAAAAAAATCAGCCGTTTCCAGCTACAATAGTCATTTACAACATTAACACAGTATTTCTTATCAATTTTATGTTATTTTAATGGACAAAAAATGTACTTTCATTTCAAAAAGAAGGACATTTCTAAGTGACCCCAAACTTTTGAACAGTAGTGTACGTTGTAAACTTTCATTCATAGGCTAGGTTGTAGCAACCTCATGATGGGTATAGGGAACGTTTGAATATCATGTAGTAGCCTAAACCTATCGATGTTACATTGAGCTGAGTGAATGGAATATGAATGACAGTCATCCAATATGCTGTAATAGAAATAAGGCCATGCTCATAAACAAAATAGCGTCCTCCCTCATCTTACTGACCGCCACTGAGGTACAAGCTCTCCTGCACCCCTATAGCCATTTCCCTTTTCAATACAGGGAAGGCTAGGGATGAGGATGTTGAGGAAGACAAAGGTAATATGTTGTTGATGAGGATGATGAAGGTGATGTTGACAATGTTTTTTTGTTTTTGTCAGCACATTGTTGATATGTTGTTAGCGAGATGATCTAAGAATGCACTTAGCATTTACTTATGGGCTACTGAGTGGCGCAGTGTTCTAAGGCACTACATCTCAGTGCAAGACTTGTCACTACAGTCCCTGGTTCAAATCCAGGCTGTATCACATCCTGCAGTGATTGGGAGTGCCATAGGGTGGCGCACAATTGGCCCAGTGTCGTCCGGGTTTGGCTGGGGTAGGCTGTCATTTGTTCTTAACTTACTTGCCTAGTAAATAATAACAATTAAGCAGCTTTGGCTTGTTATACAGTTGTATGATGATCACTAGTGTGCCTGCTGTATAAATGTGTATTGATGGCTGTCAGCCCTATGACTTGATGGGCCAGCTCATTGTAGTCACTGTCACTGTGATCCATTTGATGTGATCACTGTTTTTTATGCTCCTTTGCTGCAAAAACCAATTGCTCTCTGTGACAACAAAAATTGAAACTTGAAAAGCATTTTATACACAGCTCTTAGGGTTTCACACCATAGTTAATTACATGCCAATAAATCAAATCAAATAGTATTTGTCACATGCGCCGAATACAACAATGAAATGCTTAATTACAAGCCCTTAACCAAGAACACAGTTTTAAGAAAATATAGTTCAGAAAATATTTCCTAAATAGACTAAAGTAAAATAAATAAAAATTAACACAAAATAACAATAATGAGGCTATATACAGGGGTTACCGGTACCTAGTCAATGTGCGGGGAACAGGTTAGTCAAGGTAATTTGTACATGTAGGTAGGGGTAAAGTGACTATGCATAGATAATAAACAGCGAGTAGCAGCAGTGAAAAAACGACTGTACAAACACCGTAATTGAGTGCAATCGGAGCTGGGAAGACTCTGTTGGTTAACACATCATTTTCAGGTCTAGAAAGGTGTATAAATGAGAACTTTGTGGCGTCAGTCCCCTAAAACAGCCGTTTGGTGAAATGCTATTAGCGTGCCCTTCCAGGAGCCTTCCCCCAGACCTGATAAGTGAGTGCTGCTTTATCTGAAGTATTTTGTGAGTGTTGTTTGAACCTTTATCGGTGTTATTTAATGAGTTAAGGACTGAGATATAGCACCCACAATCCTACCTCATGACTCAGTCCCCATCAGACGATGCCCTTAACATAGACCAACCATGACACAACCGGAGCTCAGACACAACAACAGCATTCCACTCTAAGGTTGGTTTGTTACAACTGAGGTTGAGGCCACTGAGGTCAGAAAGTTGACATTTTCTAAACGTTGTGGAGTGGAGCTGCGTTTGTCTGACTCTCAGTTGTATCAGCCTGTGAGAGGTAGACATGCACACTGAGGCCCTGGACTCTAACCACACATGAAAAGGCTCATCAAACCCAAATCACATGGTTGATTAGAGATGAGCAGACTACAAATACCCCTTCTCTTTGTTTGGCGGATGAGTGCAAGAAGAAAGTCGGAGAGTCCCGAGGAGAGAGAGAACTCCCTAGACCCTTCTCGCCTTCCTCAACTCCCTTCTCCCCCTCCTTCTTTTCACTTTGCCTTCTTCATTCCTGTCTCCCTCACACATACCAGCACGCCAGGGAACATCTAGGTTTCTATTCTTTGTAATATTTTTTTATTAAAAAGTTTCATAAGAGAGAAGTGTGTGTATTTGAAGCAGAAAGATAGAGATATTGAATATCCAAAGTCAGAGACAAAGAAAGAGACAGAGCTAGAGAGCGAGTTGGTTGGTTTCAATTAGGTGGATTTTGAAAGGGAAATCGGTCTGGTTTGTTAAAACAACTACATGTCATTTGCCAGATTAGTTTGTTTATGTTTTTTCTTATTGCTGACATGGCTCTTGGACCTTGTTCTCCATTCAATGGTCCCCCAATTACCCATAACGCTCTGCGAGGCATACAAAAAATATTATTTATCCCACTTAACCTTTACGAAAGAGAGGGAGGTGCAGGCAGAGACGGAGAGAGAAGGCAGGGATAGAGAAAAACAGGGACTTATGAGGGAGAGAGGCACATGGAGAGATGGGAGGGGAAATGAGCGAAAAGGTTTGGAAGAGAATTCAGATCAAACAAGCACAAAAAACAAGGTTAAAGCCAAGCATGTGTTTTTACTATAGTGATGCACTGTTTTGAGAATTAATTTCATATTGGAGGGAACGTCGTCAGAGGGAACGTCGTCTCACAGTGAAATCATCATCAGTGCAATCTTAAGACTGCAATTACTCCATTCTCCACAGCACGCTCTCATGCTCTGCCAAGGCTTTGAAGGCCTGCCAGGGAAGCACCTTTGAAACAGAAAATTAAAAATGAGAAGGACGGTGAAAGGGGATTTGAAACTAATACTGGCAGGTAGCTACGAGGGTGTGTGAAATGAAGAAAGCAAATGTTAGTGTCTGGAGGTAAGCCATACCCGTACAAAACATGTGAAAGGGAGAAACGTCCTTTATGTCATGCACCCTTTAACTGATTCCTGTCCATATCCTTAGGCAAGATTTAATGAAACCATTGGATTACTGAAGAGATTTCAGCAGATTAGTCTTCTGCCAAGAATCCCAATCAACACTCCAAATGCAGCTTCCACCACTAGTCCCTTTTCTGACTGGTAACATTCTCACTGGTCATGTGTTATTCATAAATCAGTTCCAGATAGCGCTGTCCCTGATCTCATGTAACAACAGTGGTAACATTCCCCACAAATTTGCTCACATTTCAACGGAACGTGATGAAGGACGAGATAGGTTGGTTGATAGGGAAAAAAGAGGATACATGGAGAGATCGAGCTACTGAGTAAGTGATGAAAGGGTGAATCCACTAATGAAGGGATGACAGAGGGAAGGAGAGAGAGGAGAGCGAAAGAGAGAGAGTAATCCCCTCACAGACTGCTTTGTTGTCTGACTGACAGTGGAGCACTCCACAAGAGGGCTGGGTGTGTGTTGTGTTGTGTAGGATTATCCTCCCTTACTCGCACACCCCTAATCTGAGGTCAAGAGGTTCAGCCCATTTGGTGCTTTTTCCAAAGTCACTTTCACAAGACTGGAAAACTTTAGTTTTGTCTCACAAGCAGTTCACTGCAAATTTGCCCATATACAGACAGCGCACCCATGCACACACATACACAACATACCCACTGCACTTTCCATTGCCCATCTTCATTTGACACTGTTTAATCTCCCCAATCTAAACTATTTATCTGTTAAATATTTAGACTGGAAAACACACAGGCCTAACACAGACACACCCAGACACTCATAGTAAACCACACACACACACACACACACACACAGCTGTCTGAGAGGGAGGTGTCACCAAACCTGGCGCCAGGATAATGTGACTAATGGGACAGTTGAAATCGGTGAGGGGGCACACTTTTGGGGGGTTCTTGCATTGGAATTATATACCATAATAAACATAACGTTAAAATGCTGAGTGTTTTGGAAGTGACAAGTTGGCGTCGAAATCTGCAACCCATCTCCACTGCACTGTGTCAGCTCAATGGACAGCGCCCTACACACTAAAGCAAGGCCATTTTGGTAATGATTATAGGCTACAAGATAGATAGGGTAATTCCCCTATTACAAACTGCCTATGTGTAACCAATGTGAAATGGCTAGCTAGTTAGTGGTGGTGCGCGCTAATAGCGTTTCAATCAGTGATGTCACTCGCTTTGAGACCTTGAAGTAGTGGTTCCCCTTGCTCTGCAAGGGCCGCGGCTTTTGTGGAGCGATGGGTAATGATGCTTCATGGGTGTCAGTTGGGATGAGTTCAGAGGGTCCCTGGTTCGAGCCCAGGTTGGGGCGAGGAGAGGGACGGAAGCTATACTGTTGCATATGTGAATGCAGCCGAATACAACTTATTTTTCTTTCCACAGTGTAGTGCATTTCAAAAGCTCCTTGCTTCATGCGTGCTTGGCGAATCCTTCGCTTCTATCAATAGCATGCTTCCAGTTAGAATACCCAGCTTGGGTGAAGGCCTGGTCTGTGTTAGCACTGGATCCAACACAGAACTTTCCACATGGGAACTAAAATGCAGCATCTGCAGTAACTGAGTATTCCAGCCTCTCTCTCTTCCTATAAACTGGTTGCTATAAAATTATTTTTTTAGACAGAAAACCTGTGACTAGGGTACAAACCTGGGCTGGCTCCTCTGTTCCAAGATTGTCAAGGAGAGTCGGGGTGGATTGGGCTGTTGAGCCATTATCCTGGCGGCGCATCGTGGCAGTGGCATATTAGCTGGTTAGCGCTAATAACACTAACGCCTTTTACAGCTAACTAAACTTTGTTACAGCTAACTAAACTTTGTCCTTATAAATGGTCCAATATTGTGGCAGCAAGCAGCTTTAACTGCAGGCTAAACTTGACTTGACCCCATCCTTATAAATCCAAAATCCAATATTACAGGCGGCAGCATATATCTAGTTATTCACATAGCCTACAACGTTATTCACGTAGCCTACACCGTTATTCACGTAGCCTACAACGTTATTCACATAGCCTACAACGTTATTCACATAGCCTATACCGTTATTCACGTAGCCTACAACGTTATTCACATAGCCTACACCGTTATTCACATAGCCTACAACGTTATTCACGTAGCCTACACCGTTATTCACGTAGCCTACAACGTTATTCACGTAGCCTACACCGTTATTCACGTAGCCTACACCGTTATTCACGTAGCCTACACCGTTATTCACGTAGCCTACACCGTTATTCACATAGCCTACACCGTTATTCACATAGCCTACACCGTTATTCACGTAGCCTACACCGTTATTCACGTAGCCTACACCGTTATTCACATAGCCTTCAACGTTATTCACGTAGCCTATACCGTTATTCACATAGCCTAAAACGTTATTCATGTAGCCTTCAACGTTATTCACGTAGCCTTCAACGTTATCCACATAGCCTTCAACGTTATTCATGTAGCCTACAACGTTATTCACGTAGCCTACACCGTTATTCACATAGCCTTCAACGTTATTCACGTAGCCTATACCGTTATTCACATAGCCTAAAACGTTATTCATTATTCACGTTATTCAGCCTACGTTATTCACATAGCCTTCAACGTTATTCATGTAGCCTAGCCTACACCGTTATTCACGTAGCCTTCAACGTTATTCACGTAGCCTACACCGTTATTCACAGTCTTCAACGTTATGCATGTAGCCTACACCGTTATTCACGTAGCCTACACCGTTATTCATGTAGCCTTCAACGTTATTCACCTAGCCTACACCGTTATTCACATAGCCTAAAACGTTATTCATGTAGCCTTCAACGTTATTCACGTAGCCTACACCGTTATTCACATAGCCTTCAACGTTATTCATGTAGCCTACACCGTTATTCACGTAGCCTTCAACGTTATTCATGTAGCCTACACCGTTATTCACGTAGCCTACACCGTTATTCACGTAGCCTTCAACGTTATTCATGTAGCCTACAATGCTATTCACATAGCCTTCAACGTTATTCATGTAGCCTACAATGCTATTCACATAGCCTTCAACGTTATTCATGTAGCCTACAATGCTATTCACGTAGCCTACAACGCTATTCATGTAGCCTACCACAGATAAGCAGCGTTTTCCCCCGCTTTTTATGGAAAAACAAAGGAGATATGTAACCACCCAGTGGCTTTCCATAGTCCCCAACACACAAACACACACTCCACCGTGCGCTCTGTCTATAGTGCTGATACAGCGCAGTGGAGATACTGTCATTTAATCATTTTCATTTTGCTATTTTTATATAGAGACATAAAACTTAAACTGAGGTGGCACAAGTTTCAACTGAAGGGGCAAAGACCCCTTTTGTCCCCTCGTGGAGCCAGGCCCGGGTGTCACAGGAGTATAGGACAGGGTGGATTGTTCCTCACCACTGGATGTGTAAACAATGGATTCAAATCCAATTCCAAAGTTGAACTGCCGCGAGATGGTGCACACGAGCAAGACGAAACATCATATTGCATGAGCAAACACTGAGTTAAGAGAGAACAATGTGGTCGAGGGAGCAGGGGATGGGTCCAGCGGATGCACAGGCTAGTTGAGAGCACAAGTTCAACTTGAGAGCTTGCAAGTGTGACTTTGAGCGAGCAGAACGTCATTATCACAGATCCATAGACGCAGGAAGAGGTTTGAGTTGGTGTCACGATCGTCATTGGAAGCATACTCGGACCAAAGCGCAGCGTGATCTGGGTTCCACATATTTATTGATGTGAAACTTTAAACAAGACAAAATAAAGAAACAGCGAAACGTGATGTAAATGAAGTGCAACAACACAAAAAATAAGATCCCACAAAACACAGTGGGGAAATGGCTGCCTAAATATGATCCCCCAATCAGAGACAATGATAAACAGCTGATAGGGAACCATACCAGGCCAACATAGAAATCAACAAACTAGATAGGAACACCCCCCTAGTCACACCCCGACCTAACCCAACATAGAGAATAAAAATGCTCTCTATGGTCAGGGCGTGACAGTAACCCCCCCCAGAACCTGAAACCAACTGGTGAGGGTGACTAGTGGCGGTGGCGGCCCCCGATGCGGGTCTTTGCCCCCGCCCAGACCACGGGTCCGGCCATGGAGCCTGGTAGAACGCCATGCCCGCACTGGGCCTTGGCGAAGAGGAGGGCTCCGGCTATGGAGCTGGGTTGAACGCCGCACCCAGACAGCGCACTGGCGCTGAGGAAAGCTCCGGCCATGGGGCTGAGTTGGCCGCCGTGTCTGGACTGGGCACCGGAGCAGGGGGAGGCTCCGGTCTTGGAGCGGCACTGGACGCCGTGCATGGACTGGACATCGGCGCAGAGGAAGGGTCCTGCCATGGAGCGAGACTGGACGCCGTGCCTGGACTGGGCACCGGCGTAGAGGGAGGCTCCTGTACTGGAGCTGGAGGTTCCGGACTGTGGACCGTCGCAGGAGGTTCCGGACCGTGGACCGTCGTAGGAGGTTCCGGACCGTGGACCGTTGCAGAAGGTTCCGGACTGTGAACCGTCGCCGGAAGTTCTGGACTGGGGACCGTCGCCAGAAGCTCTGGATTGGGGACCGTCGCCGGAAGCCTGGTGAGTGAAGCCGGCACAGGTGGCACCGGACTGGTGATACGCACTTCAGGGCAAGTGTGAGGAGGAGACACAGGACATACTGGACTGGGAAGGCATACTGGAGGCCTAGTGCGTGGAGCCGGCACAGGTGGTACCGGACTGGTGACACACACTTCAGGGCAAGTGCGAGGAGCAGTCACATGATGTACCGGACTGGGGACATGTACTGGAGACCTGGTGCGTGGAGCCGGCACAACTGGTACCGAACAGATGACAACCACCGCACGGTGAATGCGGGGAGCTAGCACAGGACGTACTGGGCTGTGCAGGTGCACTGGAGACCTGGTGCGAAGAGCCGGCACAAATTGTACCGGAATGATGACACACTCCGCACGGTGAGTGCGGGGAGCTAGCACAGGACGTACTGGGCTGTGGAGGCGCACTGGAGACTTGGTGTGTAGAGCTGGCACAGATGGTGCCAGGCTGAAAAGGCTCTCTTCAGCGTGCCTGCGCTGCAGCACACTCCTTGCCAAAACCTCTTTCCGGTATCTCTCATTACCTTCCTCTATCGACTCCCACACAGGCTCTGGCCCTCTCCGCTGCTCGACCGCTAGCTCCGGCACCCACCCCGTGTGGCTCAGGTACAAAATTATCTATATCCACAGTAAAATCAGTCCTAAATCGACAAAACCTGAAAGGCCGCTCAGCAAGGAAGAAGCCACTGCTCAAAAACTGCCATAAAAAAAGCTACGGTTTGCAACTGCACATCGGGACAAAGATCGTACTTTTTGGAGAAATGTCCTCTGGTCTGATGAAACAAAAATAGAACTGTTTGGCCATAATGAGCATCGTTATGTTTGGAGGAAAAATGGGGAGGCTTGCAAGCTGAAGAACAGCATCCCAACCGTGAAGCACGGGGGTGGCAGCATCTTGTTGTGGGGGGTGCTTTGCTGAAGGAGGGACTGGTGCACTTCACAAAATAGATGAGGGAGGAAGGGAGGAAAACTATTATGTAGATATATTGAAGCAACATCTCAAGACATCAGTCAGGAAGTTAAAGCTTGCTCGCAAATGGGTCTTCCAAATGGACAATGACCCCAAGCATACTTCCAAAGTTGTGGCAAAATGGCAATGTCAAGGTATTGGAGTGGCCATCACAAAGTCCTGACCTCAATCCAATAGAAGATTTGTGGGCAGAACTGAAAAAGCGTGTGCGAGCAAGTAGGTCTACAAACCTGACTCAGTTATACCAGTTCTGTCAGGCGGAATGGGCCAAAATTCACCCAACTTATTTATTATGGGAAGCTTGCGGAAGGCTACCCGAAACGTTTGTCCCAAGTTAAACAATTTAAAGGCATCGCTAGCAAATACTAATTGAGTACACATGTATTTAAACTTTTGACCCACTGGGAATGTGATGAAAGAAATAAAAGCTGAAATAAATCATTCTTTCTACTATTATTCTGACATTTCACATTCTTAAAATAAAGTGGTGATCCTAACTGACCTAAGACAGGGAATTTCTACTATGATTAAATGTCAGGAATTGTGAAAAACGGAGTTTCAATGTATTTGGCTAAGGTGTATATAAACTTCAGACTTCAACTATATACTGTATGTAAGGTCCCTGTGTCAAGCAGTGAATTTCAAACACAGATTAAAACAAGGACCATTGGCGTTTTCCAATGCCTCGCAAAAAGGGGAACCTATTGGTAGATGGGTTTAAAAAAATAGCAGACATTGAATATCCCTTTGAGCATGGTGAAGTTATTAATTACACTTTGTATGGTGTATCAATACACCCAGTCACCACAAAGATACAGGCTTCTTTCCTAACTCAGTTGCCAGAGAGGAAGGAAACTGCTCAGGGATGTCACCATGAGACCAATGTTGACTTTAAAACAGTTGCAGAGTTTAATGGCTGTGATAGAAAAAAACTAAGGATGGATCAACAACATTGTAGTTACTCCACGATACTACCCGAAATGTCAGAGTGAAAAGAAGCAAGCTTGTACAGAATAAAAGTATTACAAAACATGCATCCTGTTTGCAATAAGGCACTAAAGTAAAACTAAAAAATGTGGGAAATAAATGAACTTTATGTCCAGAAATACAAAATGTTACGTTTGAGTACCACTCTTCATATTTTCAAGCATGGTGTTGGCTGCATCATGTTAAGGGTATTCTTGTCATCGGCAAGGACTAGGGAGTTTTTTAGGATACAAATTAATGGAATATAGCTAAGCACCGGCAAAATCCTAGAGTAAACCTGGTCCAGTCTGCTTTCCAACATACACTGGGTGACAAATTCCCCTTCAGCAGGGAACAACAACCTAAAACACGAGTGGATTAGATACAGTTTGACTTAAATCGTCTTGAAAACCTATGGCAAGATATGAAAATGGCTGTCTAGCAATGATCAACAACCAACTTGGCAGAGCATGAAGAATTCTAAAAAGAATAATGTGTAAATATTGTACAATCCAGGTGTGCAAAGCTCTTAAAGATTTATCCAGATAGACTCACAGCTGTAATCGCTGACAAAGGTGATTCTAACATGTTTTGACTCAGGGGTGTGAATGAGATATTTCTGTATTTAATTTTCAATAAATGTGAAAAGATGTTTAAAAAAAAACATGTTTCCACTTTGTCATGGGGTATTGTGTGAAGATGGGTGAAAATTATGACTATCTACTCATCACATTAGGATTAGTAGACTATCTTACATACATCTACAAATGCAATGCTAGATGCACAGAATGCTTTATTATAAATGTGCATTTTTATGGTGAATATGTGCTTCCTCAAACTGTGAAATGGTGCTACCACAATAAACAGAATATAGAGACAGATGATAAACATAATATGAAGACATTATACACACAGAATTTCCACAGATCCACATACAGTATGAACACTAAGCTAAAAAACTAGACTGAACTATAAGCTACATCCTAAATGATGCATGTAAGAGTCGTGCAGGTCTGGGATGAATAGTGCAGGGTGCATAGTCGGTGCGCAGGGGAAGAAATGGTTCAGGTGGTGGGAGATTTTGATCGTGATTGACCTGAACCGTTTGCCAGAGGTGGTGGAAGAGGTCAGCGATGATCTTTCCTGCATGCTTCCATGCCTTGGAGTTATGCAGTACCACGATGGAGAGCAGGTGGTAGCCAATGACCCTCTCAGCAGACCGGACAATCCATTGCAGTAATGGAAGCGGCGAGGATGGACTCAAAGGTCATTTAGAACTGAATCAGTACACACAGCATTCAAAAGGAGGACTGAGAACAAAACAATGCCATGCATTCACCAAACATTGAACTGAGGAAAACAGATTTGTTTTATAGTAATTGTCTGATTGTCTATCAATTACAGAATCTCAAATGAAGTTTTATTGAATCCAGTCAGTAATACAGGAGTCAAATCGCATCGAGAGTCTCATCAGATCAGATGTTATCAGCAAGCCAGAGCCATCTGTGAAAAGAGCACAAGAACAAAGATAAGTGCAAACAGATAATAAATGTATCATTCAACATAAGATTCTACCTAAAACAATGACATGAGCTCTGTCCTCATCCATCCCAGCTCAACTCCTCACTTCCTCTCTACTCGCATCCTTCTGAAGAGCCATTGGAGGAGATCTGAGGCGAGGAACCCTTGGATCGTCTCTTCCAATGGGGTTTTAGAACATTAGGAACACCTTCCTAATATTGAGTTGCACCTCCTTTTGCCCTCAGAACAGCCTCAATTCGTCGAGACATGGACTCTACAAAGGTGTCGAAGTGTTCGGCAGGGATGCTGGCTCATGTTTAATCCAATGCTTCCCACAGTTGGCTGGATGTTTTTTGGATGGTGGACAATTCTTGATACACACAGGAAGCTGTTGAGTGTGAAAAACCCAGCAGCGTTGCAGTTCTTACACTAAAATGGTGCACCTGGCACCTACTACCATAGCCCATTATAAAGCATTAAAATCTTTTGTCTTGCCCATTCACACTCAATGGCACACATACACAATCCATGTCTCGGAAGTTCTCTGAAGTTTGCACACACCGTACATAAACTTTTCTATTGTGTTATTGACTGTAAGTGTGTTTATCCCATTTGTAACTCTGTGTTGTTTTTGTTGCACTGCTTTGCTTTATCTTGGCCAGGTCGAAGTTGTAAATGAGAACATGTTCTCAACTGGCCTACCTGGTTAAATAAAAGGTGAACTAAAAATAAAATAAATGTCTCAATTGTCTCAAGGCTTAAAAATCCTTCTTTAACCCGTCTCCTCTTCATCTACACTGATTGAAGTGGATTTAATAAGCGACATCAACAAGGGATCATAGCTTTCACCTGGTCAGTATACAGTTGAAGTCTGAAGTTTACATTAGCCAAATACATTTAAACTCAGTTTTTCACAATTCCTGACATTTAATCCTAGTAAAAATTCCCTGTCTTAGGTCAGTTAGGATCACCATTTTATTTTAAGAATGTGAAATGTCAGAATAATAGTAGAGAGAATGATTTATTTCAGCTTTTATTTATTTCATCACATTCCCAGTGGGTCAGAAGTTTACAACCACTCATTTGGTAGCATTGCCTTTAAAATGTTTAACTTGGGTCAAACGTTTTGGGGAGCCTTCCCACAATAAGTTGGGTGAATTTTGGCCCATTCCTCCTGACAGAGCTGGTATAACTGAGTCAGGTTTGTAGGCCTCCTTGCTCACACACGTTTTTCAGTTCTGCAAACAAATGTTCTACAGGATTGAGGTCAGGGCGTTCTGATGGCCACTCCAATACCTTGACTTTGTTGTACTTATGCCATTTTGCCACAACTTTGGAAGTATGCTTGGGGTCATTGTCCATTTGGAAGACCCAAGCTTTAACTTCCTGACAGATGTCTTGAGATGTTGCTTCAATATATCCACAATTTTCCTACCTCATGATGGCATCGATTTTGTGAAATGCACCAGTCCCTCCTGCAGCAAAGCACCCCAACAACATGATGCTGCCATCCCCGTGCTTCACGGTTAGGATGGTGTTCTTCAGCTTGCAAGTCTCACACTTTTTCCTCCAAACATAACGATGCTCATTATTACCAACTAGTTCTATTTTTGTTTCATCAGACCAGAGGACATTTCTCCAAAAAGTACGATCTTTGTCCCCATGTGCAGTTGCAAACCGTAGTCTGGCTTTTTTATGGCGGTTTTCAAGCAGTGGCTTCTTCCTTGCTGAGCGGCCTTTCAGGTTATGGCGATATAGTACTTGTTTTACTGTGGATATAGATACTTTTGTACCCATTTCCTCCAGCATCTTCACAAGGTCCTTTGCTGTTGTTCTGGGATTGATTTGCACTTTTCGCACCAAAGTACGTTCATCTCTAGGAGACTGAACGCGTCTCCGTCCTGAATGGTTTGACGGCTGCACGGTCCCATGGTGTTTATACTTGCATACTATTCTTTGTACAGATGAACGTGGTACCGTCAGGCTTTTGGAAATTGCTCCCAAGGATGAACCAGACTCGTGGAGGTCTACAATTTCTTTCTGAGGTCTTGGCTAATTTCTTTTGATTTTCCCATGATGTCAAGCAAAGAGGCACCGAGTTTGAAGGTAAGCCTTGAAATACATCCACAGGTACACCTCCAATTGACTCAAATGATGTCAATTAGCCAATCAGAGGCTTCTACATCCATGACATCATTTTCTGGAATTTTCCAAGCTGTTTAAAGGCACAGTCAACTTAGTGTATGTAAACTTCTGACCAACTGGAATTATGATACAGTGAATTATAAGTGAAATAATCTGTCTGTAAACAATTGTTGGAAAAATGACTTGTGTTATGCACAAAGTAGATGTCCTAACCGACTTGCCAAAACTATAGTTTGTTAACAAGAAATTTGTGGAGTGGTTGAAAAACGAGTTTTAATGACTCCAACCTAAGTGTATGTAAACTTCCGACTTCAACTGTTTGTCATGGAAAGAGCAGGTGTTCCTAATGTTGTGTAAGGCATAAGATGAGTTGGTGACTCACTGGTCCAAAGTTGATGTCCTCTGCCTCGTTGGTGTAGTGGTCCAGGGTGATGAAGTAGAAGCCTGACTCCACCTGGTCAAACATGTTCTCTCTACGCACACTGACCCGTCTCCTGAGAACAACTGGAGTGAGAGAGAAAAGAAAAGAAGAGGTTGGGAAATGTCCTAGACAGAGTTCAATTAGAGCTCAAGGCAACAGTCCATTTTATGACTGCTGTGGCTGTATCAAAAGAGGCAACTTTGGATAATAATTTCGCCAAATAAGTGATTTGGGACTGGATTGGGCCAAACTGTACCAATCCACGACACGTCAGTCAGTATGGCTCAGTATTGAACAGCCTGCTGTCATTTCATTCCCAACCCTCCTCGTAGAGAGCTACCCTCCTATAGGTTCACTTTATCCCTTATTTACACTACATATATTATTTAGCAGTGACTATCACATACATTCAGTATACCCATCCTCCGAATAGAACCATCTAGTCATCATCCTATCTATGTGACAAATGTCCTATGCACAATGCCTTCATACAGTTTCAAAGAAATTCGAGGAAGTCTCAGTACCATTAATGATTAAGTTACGGGAGTGATTAGTGGATGTCATAGTTACCTGCTGGAAGTCCCCAGAGTGCTGTACGTAGAGGAGAGCCAAGGTAAGCAACTTGGAACCGAATGGGCTCCTGTATCTCTGGTCTGTCAGCTGAGCAAAGAACAACCCCACTTGGCACACACTGGTTTAATCAACGTTGTTTCCACGTCATTTCAATTAAATTACGCTGAACCAACATGGAATAGACGTTGAATTGACGTCTGTGCCCATTGGGACTTCACCACCACATATTAGTGACAGTGGACCTGCATGGAAAGAGGTATGGAGAGAGAATTATGTTTGACTTTATTCATTTATTGTATCTGCACAAAAACTGACAGATTAAAAGTGATCAAATCTATTCAATCATTTTAAAGTATGCGCTTAGCGTTTGACAATATTAGCTATTATTTGGTTTGGGGCCTGACCTCTCGACTTCCCCTCCTCAATCATAGCCCTCTTCCACCGTGAGTCCTCACTGTCTGTTCTTATACTTCAGTGGTTTGTCCACACCATGCCTCTCCCCACTCTTCTGCCACTCCTTCCCAGTCATACTATTCTCCCAAGTCCTCTTCCTCTACTAAACCCCTCGTTGACTTACAATGCTCTTAGTTAAACCAGAGACGGTATAAAAAAACAAAACCATCTTTGGTTAAACCACAGAGTTAAACGTTAGCTAGATGGTTAGCTAGTTAGCTTCCTACCTACTATCGTTAACCTAATAACCTGCTTTTAAAACAGAATACCAAATAACTACCTACTTCAATTTTGAAATGATAGTTGACTAGCTAAGCTAGTTTATTTTTTAGTTTCTCTACTGAAAAACGATCAAACTTACCTCTTTATTGACAGCCATCGTTCACCCTTTCCTCTTCTGTGCTCAAAAATAGGTGGTCACTACTTACCACAGCCAAAGTCATTAACCCTGCCTATTTTATCTGATTTTAAACCTAAACATAAATTTTTTACAATTTTTTAAAATTAATTTGTGCATTCTAATTTCCAAACATTTCAATAATATATCTGCAGTAATATTGGAACTGTAGTGTTTAACAATATAACTTATCTGCCAGTGTTGTGATTGGCTGTGATATTTGCCTATTGATTTCTCCCACCGGAGTGGCATCTGTTGTCAAAATGGGAAAGCTGTTTTGACTTTATGGCTGTGTTATCTAGTGGAATCGCTCTGTCATTTCCTGGTTGCAAAAACTCTACACTGTTTGCTCAAAGTCAGATTTTGTGAGAGATCAAGCACTGAATATTGTAGGAATTATTGTATCATCTAAATCGCTGTAAAGTATATTTTCATTTTTTTTTTAATTATCATTTTTACAGCTGTTTAAAGCTGGTGGACCAAAACCAAAAGTTTTGGTTTGGGTCCACCAGCTTCAAAAAGCGGTTTTGGAAATGACAAAGCAATTTCCATTAGATAACAAAAGTCCACAAAGTCAGAACCCATTTTGATGCTGCTCAGGGGGGAGAAATCAATAGGCAAATATCAGCAAATCACAACACTGGTGGGTAAGTAATACTATCACTCCATTATTACTGCAGATATATTATGCACATTTTCTGAAATTACAATGCAAAAATACAAATAAATCCTATGTGTAGCACGTTTAACCCTAACCTTATGGAAACTCAAAAATCCAGTTAGAGCATTCGTGATCGATCCAAAAACATGACCAATTGTGTTTCAGTAGACTGCTACACGCAATGTTCATTGGGTAGAATTTTCCTGTTATAAAACGATAGAATGACGTTCCGAGCGCAAGGTGGATTTTGGACAGCAACCTGGAAAATTGGGGTTAAATAGGGAGGGGACATCCGTGTGGGGATGCAGCGTATTTGTGAGTGCAGTCATTTGAGTCTTGACATGTAGTCAGTGGAATAAAAATCCCTGCTCTCCAATTAATTTATTGCGTGCGACAATGTAGTTCTGTTCGCTCAAAGTCATACTCGCAAGCTCTCAAGTTTAATTTGCGTGCACCACACTGGCCTGCGCTTGCGGGACCCATCCTCTGCTCGCTCGACCACATCGATTCTCTCTCAACTCAAGTGTTTGCTCACACAATGATCTTTCATCTTGCTCGCCCCTGAACAGCCCAACTGAGTCAGATGCTGAGTGACTGATTGGGAATACACACACACACACACACAGACCAACAACAACGATACCCACACCCCTGGGAACAACATGCACAAACACAAAAAATACACAAGCAAATAAACACACACCTACTCCTTTCTCATACACAAATCACACGCACTCCTAACCTGGGGATGTAACACTCTGGCTATATAAGGCAGTGTAAGGGGGTAATAAAGATGAACATGTGAAGATGCAGAGAGCTCAGTCTCCTGACACTGTATCGGTATTTCCTTTCTTTTCCCAATCTTTAAAATGTTTTAATCTGAAACGCTTAGCCCAGTTAAGCAGGCTTTTATCCTCAGCCAATTAGCAGACGATTCATTAAATATTGAGCAGCCTGTGAAGGATGAATTTTTAATGCCCATTTGAGGGGGAGAGTTGTACAACAACTTCCCCTGGAGCGATGACAGACTGCACTCAGAACTGTTTACAGTCATTTACCAAGCATACACGACTCGGCTTTAGATGTCAGAAGAGCCCCGCAATCCCTAACCCCACACACACACACTCACTCACACCCACCCACCACACAGACAAGACAGAGACAGCAACAGGAGAGTAGGATATGATGGAGGGACACCAGACAAGACAGACAGCAACAGAAGAGTAGTATATGATGGAGGGACACCAGACAAGACAGCAACAGCAACAGAAGAGTAGGATATGATGGAGGGACACCAGACAGAGACAGCAACAGAAGAGTAGGATATGATGGAGGGACACCAGACAAGACAGAGACAGCAACAAGAGAGTAGGGTATGATGGAGGGACACCAGACAAGACAGAGACAGCAACAGGAGAGTAGGATATGATGGAGGGACACCAGACAAGACAGAGACAGCAACAGAAGAGTAGGATATGATGGAGAGACACCAGACAAGACAGAGCCAGCAACAGGAGAGTAGAATATGATGGAGGGACACCAGACAAGACAGCAACAGAAGAGTAGGATATGATGGAGGGACACCAGACAAGAGATGAGATGCAGTGCCTTAGACCGCTGCGCCACTCGGGGGGCCCAAAAAGTTATACTCCAATCAAAATAATTATCCAAATACAGGAACCTTTTATCCACAGAACACGTTGGTATGTGGTTTTGGTTTGTCCAGACAAAACCAGTCTGTCAAAAGTTGCTAACTCACTAAATTCTCAAACTAAATAGATCCTGTAATTCCAACCTCAAAAAGATTTTCTAAAAAAAAAACAACTTGTCTATCTAAAAGCTAAATGTTTGTTTTTGACTTTATAATTCTATTTGAGGTTCTGCATGTTGTCATGGAAAATAAATGTTATGTCCAACAACCAATGAGCAACTCCGCCGTAAAACCAGCTGCATATTGAACGTTGAGATTGCCTTAAGGCCAGTCTCTTTGGCAGTGACATCGATAGGCATGTTAGCTAAAAAGACTGGTACCCAGATTAGAGACATTCAAAACCCTCCTGGATCAAGATCCATGTTGCCTAAATGGTTTCGTGCGTTAAAAAAAATGCTTAAAAAAATAGTATACACACACACACTGAGTAAAAAATATAAACTCAATATGTAAATTCTTGGTCCCAATGTTTCCTGAACTGAAATAAAAGATCTCAGAAATGTACCATTCACACAAAAAGCTTATTTCTCTCAAATTTTGTGCACAAATTTGTTAACATCTTTGTTAGTGGTCATTTTTCCTTTTCCAAGATAATCCATACACCTGACATGTGCGGCATATCAAGAAGCTTATTAAACAGCATGATCATTACACAGGTGCTGGGGACAATAAAAGGCCACCCTTAAATTGTGCAATTTGCACAATTTAAGAGTGCAATTTGGTCACACAACACAATGCCACAGATGTCTCAATGTTGAGGGAGTGCGCAATTGGCATGCTGACTGCAGGAATGTCCACCAGAGCTGTTGCCACAGAATTGAATGTTAATTTCTCTACCATAAGCCTCCTCCAACGTCATTTTTACAGAATTTGGCAGTAGGTCCAACCGGCCTCACAACCGCGGCCCACGTGTAACGACACCAGCCTAGGACCTCCACACCCGACTTCTCCACGTGCGGGACTATCTGAGACCAGCCACCCGGACAGCTGATGAAACTAAGGGGTATTTCTGTCAGTAATAAAGACCTTTTGTGGGGAAAAACTCATTCTGATTGGTTGGTCCTGGCTCCCAAGTGGGTGCGCCGATGCCCTCCCAGGCCCAGCCATGGCTGGCCTTCTGCCAGTCATGTGAAATCCATAGATTAGGGCCTAATGAATTTATTTCAATTGACTGAGTTCCTTATGAACTGTACCTCCATAAAATCGTTGAAATTGATGCATGTTGCGTTTATATTTTTGTTCAGTATATATATAAAATAACCGCCCAACCCTACATGAGACAGTAACAGACAAGACAGAGAAAGTGACAGAGGGCAGATGGAAAGAGAACAGAGGTGGGTTGAGCACAGAGACTGTATTCCCTTCTAGCTGATCTATACATTCTAATTAGTTGTATTTACTTGCGCAGATTATAACAGGTGAAATACAAACAGTGAAAAGGTTAAACATGGTTAACAAAGAATTATCAGGTGAGGTG
The DNA here is from genome assembly GCF_036934945.1 of Oncorhynchus masou masou. Classification (NCBI taxonomy): domain Eukaryota; kingdom Metazoa; phylum Chordata; class Actinopteri; order Salmoniformes; family Salmonidae; genus Oncorhynchus; species Oncorhynchus masou. Next base: position 19,921,322 of record NC_088219.1, read on the forward strand.
AAAAAGCCTGTGAAATTACTAATAAAACAATTGTTTACTTTTACACTTAACAACCAGGACAGGATGAGAATGGAGGATAGACAAAAGAGACAGCAACAGACAACACAGAGAAAGTAGACTACCTTTTAAAGCTGCTCTATGGATTCTAATTACTGTTAAGTGTCTCTCCTCTCTCTCTGTGTGTGTGTGTGTGTGTGTGTGTGTGTGTGTGTGTGTGTGTGTGTGTGTGTGTGTGTGTGTGTGTGTGTGTGTGTGTGTGTGTGTGTGTGTGTGTGTGTGTGTGTGTGTGTTGTTGAAGTTGAGTGGTATGGTAGTTTTTGGCAATACACTGTAGATGTATGTGCTCTACTGTAGAGAGACCCACAGTAGCTATTGTAATTGAGTACTGGAAGTGTCTGCTGTGGCAGGTGTGAAGGTGCAAGTAACCTGAAAAATATGTTCTCTCTTATATCTCAATGTTCACCAAATCCATGGATTTAAGCTGTTGAAATTCCTATTTTGTTGCCAATTGAGAATGACCTGGACACCCCGACTTGCATTGGGCTAAACCCCCAACACCTTAAAATGAATTGATGCAGAATTACCGCAAGTTTAACAGAATATGTGAGAGTCTGAGCTTTGATAAAAGAGGAATTTGCTTGAACAGTGTGGGACAAATCCAGGCCAGGTTCTCACTGGCTTTCATAGTGTCCATTTCGGGTGGATTCCAACCTTAGCATGAGTTTGCACAGGCGGGAGAGAAGCGAGGAACGAACGAGCGGACTACACGCACGCGACCTTTTATGAGGGTGCAATCATGCGTGAAGACCACCCCCTCTCTCACGCAACCCTGACATAATAGCAGTCTGCCAAAAACAGGCATTCCCTCGCATAACAACCCCATTGCCATCTCCTTGCTCTCTATGGACAGAAAGGGTATGCTGTGGTTTTACACTGGTCTATATTTAACACGGATCTGTTGAATAGGACCGGTTGCCAGTAAACTCCAGGTCTTCCTCGACCGTAATCCTCTCCAACGAAGTCAGTATCCACACCACCACTCATCTCCGCCAGCAACAACTAGGTCTAGGCTAGCCTAGTCTACAGTTGGATATTGAGTGAACCCATGTAATTCGAGACCTGAAATCGAAGCTCACAAAATAATCATTCAGTGTCCTAAAGGTATGGTCCCCATGAGGTGGTACTTGTAAAGCGTTTAATATCTGTCTTCAAATGTCACTCTGCCGGACTGCATGCAATGTCACCAATATAACCTACAGTTCTTCATGCTTTGATCGGCAGTCAAGGAACGGTGTCCTTTGCATTATCTATTCAGTCAGTCATAATCGGACAGCAATGTGTTTTGTTGGAAAATTTATGACAAATCTAAAGTACGGTATGCAAGCCTATATGAAATTAAAGTTTAACCACGTACCTCTTGTTCAATGTATTCCAATAAATAGGTTCCATGTTACTTGCAGTTATTCCCAGTAAATCCACAAGAAAAATCAAAATAAATCCCAAACCATTACAGCCGTCCCAAAACGCGAAAGCCATTCCTGCTCCTTGGCTCTCTACTGTCGTTTTACCCCCGAAAAAAGAAGGGACGGGGAATCGAGTTAGACAAAGAGTGCGAACGAAGTTCACTAAATCCCCCGGAGTGCACAGCTATAGTGTGACTTGGGCAAACACCTAAGGAAAAACTTGAACAACAAAAAGCAATCAACCAGAGACAACACTCACAGTAATTGGAATGTGTGAGGGGATACAATGTGTCGGCCTCTCTAGTCTTGCGTTTAAAGTGTATCAGCGGCCACATGTAGGTTTCTGGTTTGAAACGTGTCCAGCAATACGGGACATTGTATGATGATAAGGCCACTGTCCACCCACTCTCCAAATGAATATGCACCGATTGTCCAGATTATCAGTGTAAATTCCTACCAATAGGCTACCTTGAAAGGATAATTTTGGATAGTGGGCGTTTATCTAAAATTTTGCAAAGTGCCATAAACTACCTTGCCATCCAGATGCACAGGCTTGCTCGCTCCAATTTCCCTCTGCACGCATACAACATTGCACTATGGTATATAAGCGAGCATTCACTGACCCAAATTGATAATGGGCTGTCCTCTGTGCTCTTATAAACACTGCATCACTTGAATGCTTATTAACGCGTTATTGCTTTCAGAGTTGTCTCCATTATTTTATCCCTTTGAGTCTTAGCGGACAAAAATAGCCCCTTCCATCCGTCCGTTATCTTTTATGGCACAATATTGGTTAAACTTCTTCTAGCAAACTTGAATGACAGGCGAAGTGTCGGTGTGAAAATTGGCGCATTCAAAAATAATGCATCCCGGTTAACTTATTCTGGTCTCTTCTCCTGTTCACAATACCACTTTGCGTTCGTTGCATCCTTCTCCAACGCTCTGCACTCAAAATATCGTACTATTGTTCACACTGATAGAGAGCAGCTAGGAGAAGGGGGAGGGATGGACTGGAGTGGTCTATGCCAACCTATATGTGTGTGTTCCAGTGTAGCTCTATTGTCAACCTGGTCTCAGACTATTTCGTATTATTATGTACGTACATCCAATATCCTTCATTTAGTAAGATATATGTTACGTTATGTAGGACAGATGGTTACTTAAGGAAAAACAAAAGTAGGGTGGTTGGTCGAGCTGGATGGGTATGCATATAACAAAGTCTAGCAACCCAAAGGTTACAAGTTTGAATCTCATCACAGACAACTTTGTAATTTTTGCTACTTAACTTCTAGGCGCTACCCATCCCGTTAGCAGGATCATTTTAGTCCGCAACCACTGAATAGCATAGCGCCACAGTCAAATAATATTACAAAAAAAAAAACATATTCATGAAATCACAAGTGCAATATTGCTAAACACAGTTTAGCCTTTTGTTAATCGACCTGTCGTCTCAGATTTTGTAATTATGCTTTACAGCGAAAGCATCCAAGCGTTTGTGTAAGTTTATTGATAGCATAACATAATATTATGTACACTTAGCATCAGGAAGCTTGGTCACAAATCAGAAAAGCAATCAAATTAACCATTTACCTTTGATGATCTTCGGATGTTTTCACTCACGAGACTCCCAGTTACACAACAAATGTTCCTTTTGTTCTATAAAGATTATTTTTATACCCAAAATACCTCAGTTTGTTTGTCGCGTTATGTTCAGAAATCCACAGGAAAGAGCGGTCACAACGCAGACGAAAATTCCAAATAATATCCATAATGTCCACAGAAACACGTCAAACGTTTTTTATAATCAATCCTCAGGTTGTTTTTAAAATACATATTCGATAATATATCAACCGGGTGTGTAGGTTTTTCAATAACAAAGGGAGGAACAATGGACGCTTTAGTCTGTAGCGCAAAATTCACTCTGAAAGCCCCCATCTATCCACTTACGCAATGTGATCTTTCACACTCATTTTTCAAAATAAAAGCCTGATACTATGTCTAAAGACTGTTGACACCTTAGGGAAGCCATAGAAAAAGGAATCTGGTTGATATCCCTTTAAATGGAGGATAGGCATGCATAGGAACAGAGAGGTTTCAAAATAAGAGGCACTTCCTGATTGGATTTTCCTCAGGTTTTTGCCTGCAATATCAGTTCTGTTATATTCACAGACAATATTTTTACAGTTTTGGAAACTTTAGAGTGTTTTCTATCCTAATCTGACAATTATATTCATATTTTAGTTTCTGGGGTAGATAAATAGGCAGTTTCAAATGGGTACGTTTTTTAGCCAAAAACGAAAATACTGCCCCCAACACGCAAAAGGTTAACCTTTTCAGCCACTTCCTACTTCGCAACTACATAGCATGTTAGCTAACCTAAATCCTAAACTTAACCCCTAGCCTAGCTAACATTGCAAGATAGCTAATGTTTGGCAACTAAGCAGAATTTGTAACATATACGTTTTTCAAATTCGTAACAAATTAATTATAATGTGTAACAAAAACGAAATAGATTCTGGACATCCACAAATGAATACATATGAAATGTAACATGTCCCTAGAGTCGGAAAATGTGTGATTGCTACACTGCTATGGTAGCTTTCTACAGTGCCTTGCGAAAGTATTCGGCCCCCTTGAACTTTGCGACCTTTTGCTACATTTCAGGCTTCAAACATAAAAATATAAAACTGTATTTTTTTGTGAAGAATCAACAACAAGTGGGACACAATCATGAAGTGGAACGACATTTATTGGATATTTCAAACTTTTTTAACAAATCAAAAACTGAAAAATTGGGTGTGCAAAATTATTCAGCTCCTTTACTTTCAGTGCAGCAAACTCTCTCCAGAAGTTCAGTGAGGATCTCTGAATGATCCAATGTTGACCTAAATGACTAATGATGATAAATACAATCCACCTGTGTGTAATCAAGTCTCCGTATAAATGCATCTGCACTGTGATAGTCTCAGAGGTCCGTTAAAAGCGCAGAGAGCATCATGAAGAACAAGGAACACACCAGGCAGGTCCGAGATACTGTTGTGAAGAAGTTTAAATCCGGATTTGGATACAAAAATTTCCCAAGCTTTAAACATCCCAAGGAGCACTGTGCAAGCGATAATATTGAAATGGAAGGCGTATCAGACCACTGCAAATCTACCAAGACCTGGTCGTCCCTCTAAACTTTCAGCTCATACAAGGAGAAGACTGATCAGAGATGCAGCCAAGAGGCCCATGATCACTCTGGATGAACTGCAGAGATCTACAGCTGAGGTGGGAGACTCTGTTCATAGGACAACAATCAGTCGTATATTGCACAAATCTGGCCTTTATGGAAGAGTGGCAAGAAGAAAGCCATTTCTTAAAGATATCCATAAAAAGTGTCGTTTAAAGTTTGCCACAAGCCACATGGGAGACACACCAAACATGTGGAAGAAGGTGCTCTGGTCAGATGAAACCAAAATTGAACTTTTTGGCAACAATGCAAAACGTTATGTTTGGCGTAAAAGCAACACAGCTCATCACCCTGACCACACCATCTCCACTGTCAAACATGGTGGTGGCAGCATCATGGTTTGGGCCTGCTTTTCTTCAGCAGGGACAGGGAAGATGGTTAAAATTGATGGGAAGATGGATGGAGCCAAATACAGGACCATTCTGGAAGAAATCCTGATGGAGTCTGCAAAAGACCTGAGACTGGGATGGAGATTTGTCTTCCAACAAGACAATGATCCAAAACATAAAGCAAAATCTACAATGGAATGGTTCAAAAATAAACATATCCAGGTGTTAGAATGGCCAAGTCAAAGTCCAGACCTGAATCCAATCGAGAATCTGTGGAAAGAACTGAAAACTGCTGTTCACAAATGCTCTCCATCCAACCTCACTGAGCTCGAGCTGTTTTGCAAGGAGGAATGGGAAAAAATGTCAGTCTCTCGATGTGCAAAACTGATAGAGACATACCCCAAGCGACTTACAGCTGTAATCGCAGCAAAAGGTGGCGCTACAAAGTATTAACTTAAGGGGGCTGAATAATTTTGCACGCCCAATTTTTCAGTTTTCGATTTGTTAAAAAAGTTTGAAATATCCAATAAATGTCTTTCCACTTCATGATTGTGTCCCACTTGTTGTTGATTCTTCACAAAAAAATACAGTTTTACATCTTTATGTTTGAAGCCTGAAATGTGGCAAAAGGTCGCAAAGTTCAAGGGGGCCGAATACTTTCGCAAGGCACTGTATGTGTTATCATTCTCATCCCTCCAGCCCATACATTTTTACAATAGGGATTTTACCCTATGACAAACAATGGTCGGTATACAACAAGTTATTGCTCACTTCAACCCTTTAATAATATCATTGGAAAGAGGTCAAAGGTAATTTCTGTTGACCTCAGCGTTCCAAAAATGTCTCTGGTGGGTAACTGTGAAGCATTTTTTTTCTAATATGGCCTCCATACAATTAAACGTGGTCTTACTCATTTGAATTGTAATTGTTTTATGCCCAAAAACATATTAATGTTTCTAGTGATGTTGAATACACAACCACATGAACCCGATATAAAGATTATTCATAGAATTGAGGTAACATCTTCAGAAATGCAGACAGATCTTTGGGCACATTATTCAATTATTCACAGAATTGTGGCAATCTTCTATAACTGGCACACCTGGCTCATGTGGTTGCATACTCTACATCACTTAACATTAAGATATTTTTGGGCATACTACAATTATGTTTCATACAGGTATGGTCATGCGAAATTGGCCAATAAGACCACATTGAGTTGTTTGGCAGCCTTATTGGAAAAATATTTCTGTGGGGTTAATGAGTGAATTCTGTGACGGACCTGAATCTACAAATCTTTTTAAAACTCTAGCAGTGTGTGTGTGCAATTTGGTGCCTATATCCACAAAGTTACAAATGAAAAAAACATAGCTGCCCCAGTAAATGGAATGGCACAATACGGGCGGTTTTTAAACAATAGTTGTAGCTGGTGGTTATATTATATATACATTGCGTTTATTTTCAGCAAACTTAACATGTGTAAATATTTGTATGAACATAACAAGTTTCAACAACTGAGACATAAAAAGAACAATGGAATAATGTGTCCTTGAACAAAGTGGGGGTCAAAATCAAAAAGTAACAGTCAATATCTGGTGTGGCCACCAGCTGCATTAAGTACTGCAATGCATCTCCTCCTCATGGACTGCACCCGATTTGCCAGTTCTGGCTGTGAGATGTTACCCCACTCTTCCACCAAGGCACCTGCAAGTTCATGGACATTTCTGGGGAGGGAACGGCCCTGCCCTCACCCTCCGATCCAACAGGTCCCAGACGTGCTTAATGGGATTGAGATCTGGGCTCTTCGCTGGCCATGTCAGAACACTGACATTCCTGTCTTGCAGGAAATCACACACAGAATGAGCAGTATGGCTGGTGGCATTGTCATGCTGGAGGGTCACGTCAGGATGGGTCTGCAGGAAGGATACCACGAGGGAGGAGGATCTCTTCCCTGTAACGCACAGCGTTGAGATTTCCTGCAATGACAACAAGCTCAGTCCGATGATGCTGTGACACACCGCCCCAGATCATGACGGACCCTCCACCTCCAAATCAATCCCGCTCCAGAGTACAGGCCTCGGTGTAACGCTCATTCCTTTGACGATAAACGCGAATCTGACCATCACCCCTGGTGAGACAAAACCACAACTCGTCAGTGAAGAGCACTTTTTGTCAGTCCTGTCTGGTCCAGCGACGGTGGGTTAGTGCCCATAGCCGACGTTGTTTTCGGTGATGTCTGAGCACTGTCTAGGCCTCTCAGCCTATTGCGGACAGTCTGAGCACTGATGGATTGATTGTGCATTCCTGGTGTAACTTAGGCAGTTGTTGTTGCCATCCTGTATATGTCCCGCAGGTGTGATGTTTAGGGGTACCGCTCCTGGGCAGGTGTTGTTACACGTGGTCTGCCACTGTGAGGACTATCAGCTTTTCGTCCTGTCCCTTTGTAGCTCTGTCTTAGGTGTCTCACAGTACGGACATTGCAATTTATTGCCCTGGCCACATCTGCAGTCCACATGCCTCCTTGCAGCATGCCTAAGGCACATTCACACAGATGAGCAGGGACCCTGGGCATCTTTCTTTTGGTGTTTTTCCAGTGTCAGTAGAAATGACTCTTTAGTGTCCTAAGTTTGCAGAACTGTGACCTTAATTGCCTACCGTCTGTAAGCAGTTAGTGTCTTAATGAAGGTTCCACAGGTGCATGTTCATTAATTGTTTATGGTTCATTGAACAAGCATGGGAAACAGTGTTTAAACCCTTTACAATGAAGTTATTTTGATTTTTACAAATTCTCTTTGAAAGGATCCTGATAAAGGGACATTTCTTTTTTTGCTGAGTTTATAATTTGAAACAATTTCATGACACTTCAGAACCACTTGGAAAAAAGTTAAACATTCATCAAGGTTTCCATTTTAAAAGCATTTTATACAGCTCTCTCTGATATGTACCTTATAGGTCAGTTATGTTGACCATAACTTTCTGAAAATGTGTCACAGATTTTGTCCCAAATATTGTGGCAGATGCAGTATGGCTAATCTCGGTTAACCCGGAACTAAGGTCTCACGTAATTGGTCAGCTGCTTGATTAAGTTCTGGGAACATATGTGTTAAGAGAACCGATTAAGAAATTCTAGAACAAAGATTGGCACAAGTCGCTCCATCTTTCTTTGCAAGTTACTGGCCGGGCCGAATGTCCCTTCCCTTCCAAAATATGCTAACACCTAAAAAACGTGATTTGTCCAAATAACCAATGACAAAAAAAAACAGAACTACTGCAAGTTATCCCCTACATCAAATTCCACAGTACTAGTTATGTTTACGTAGATCTACGAGAGATTACATACGAAATTACCAATGTGCAGTAACAAGCTTTTAGCTCCCCCACCAGTTATGTCTTTTTTTCACGAGGCAAGTCAGTTAAGAACAAATTTTTATTTACAATGACGGCCTACCAAAAGGCAAAAGACCCCCTGCGGGGATGGGGGCTGGGATTACAAATATAGGACAAAACACACATCACGACAAGGGGTTCCCAAACTTTTTCACTTGGCGCCACCCTTCAAGTATTGGCGAACATCCAGCCACCCCCTGCGCATACACGAGCTACGTCTATTTCTAAGAGCACAAGCACTGTTCACACCCCTCTTGGTGGAGAGAATTTTACAGGTTTAAAACTTATTTCCTGCAATTCTACACATTTTGTAATGGGGTGCAAAGAAAACTGCAGTTTTAAAGCACATTGTCTTGGACATTTTACCATGTCTAACATGTATTGATGTGATACGAGTGACTAAAGAAATTACAGCAATATCTATGGGCAATTTTTTAAACTTGCCTGCTGGCATGGACTAGTTGATCTGGACATTTCTGACAAGTTATAGCTCTAAGGTGACTGGCATGACAAGAGGAACTGATGAAACACACACAAAAAGGTAGCGCCCTGCAGTTTGGTAACCACTGCTGTATCAGATGCTTTTCATTTACAATGTAACAATTCAGCAGCTCATTTCCAGTAGTTTGATGATTGGGAAAGCAGAAAGGAGTGTGGAGTACAGGACAATAAAACTGAACATACCATGCCCCCATGTGGGCAACATGTAAAACTGCAGGCTGATATACATGATTTAGTGTTAAAAATAGGAAAGACAGACCAACAAAGAACATCCGTCTTGCACAGTAGATCTCCTGCTGGGTGTTGACAAAACCTGGCAATTCAACATGTGGAATCATCCGGAAAGGAACAGAACATTTTCTGTGGTCAGATGCAATATGACAGCAACTCGCTGCGCAAGGTCAACATTTATTGATCGGTCTTCCCTTTAAAACAATATGTAGAGAATGTGACACATTAATATTGCATTTCACACATTAGTTTATTTATTCTGTTACACTTCTCTTCAAAGTAAAAACTATTTACAATGCCCAGCCCCATCTAAAATTCTGCTGTGCTGTGTTTGAGTAGCAAGAAGAGGCAATAACCATAACTTTTCCCCAAAATTTCTTTAAACCAATTTTGCATTACAAACATTCCTCTAATAGTTTTAGCATTCTCTTTTTACAGCATTCTCACGAATACCCATTACTCCACTCATTTTGGATGTCTCAAACCAACCCAGACATCATTCCATACACTCCACCAGGTCAAACCTATTACTACGTAGGGGTGGTGGGGAGGGGATATCACTCATGGGCAATTTTATTCTGTCCAGTTAAGGCAAGTAAAACCAAATGAGTCAAAAAAAATCTTACAACAACCAGTAAAGTCAAATTAAACATTCACTATTTACATCCAGGAGTTGAAACTTGCCAACCAGATCTGTGTGTGGGTGCATGTGTGCATGAGTCTTAACTCCTGGTTGAGACCTCGATCAGCTGGGTTCAGTCTTCCTCTGTCTAGTCCAGTCCAGGACAAAGCTTGTGTCTGGGAGTCTCTCTCCTTTACTGTCTGCTCCTCTCAGAGACAATCCCATGTCCAGATGTGGTCCCGAACAGCCAAGTCATTCAGGGTATGAGAGCCCACACGTCTTAGGCCACGATACACCTCTATTTGCAGCTGGTCATCCAGCAGAAGGGCCACTACATGGACCAAGCAAGGAGAAGTGTCCATGAGGTATCCTCCTGGCCTGCAGAAACAAGACAGCACTATTAAGACAAGGATGATTAAACGCTATAACCTGGATCATAATAGATTAATATCAGACTAATATTAAATCCCAGACCCCCCTGGGTACAGCATGAGGAACAGAGCGGCTTGTCCAGACACCAGGATATATCTAGATGTCCAATCTCATTAAACAGACACATCTTGAAGAACCTATTAATTACCCAACTCTCCTCTGAATAACTATCATTGTTGGTACAGCAAGCTATTAAATATAATCTTTAGTCAAATCATTTATCTAGTTCCCCTGTGCCTCTACCTGTCCTACATGCAACTTCAGGTAGCCAGTAACCTAGAAATTCAGCAAAAGTACATCTAACAAAGAATATACATTTCCTCCAGTGAGCCCCTTCCTAAAAGCAGATGGTCACATCAACTTGCCTTCTGTGGCTCTGAAGGTCAGTGCAGTATTGTTCTGATACACCGAAGAATCTGTGTCAAGGTCATCCTCAATGCTGTCCTTTCTTGTGGAGAATGTACAGGGAAAGGCAATCCGTGTCCAGTAGAAGAGTAAATACAAGGAGACAGGGGCATCTCACATAGTCCACAAACCTGTCCATCTCCCTACACTCTGTTCTGTGACTAAATCCAACAAAAGCACAAGTGGAAGATGAACAAATTTTACCACCCCCCCCAGTCAGTCCATTGTCCAGTAGTTTTGGGTTTCAAAAGGTTCCAATTGGAGGCCTGTGTTATAAAAATATGTTCTCTCCAGTATATTTTAATTTCTTTGAACAATTGTTGAATCTCTTTAAATGTCCATAATTTAAAACTGGCAACCTATAGTCACATGGTCCCAGCCCACCAAACCCCATGAGACATGTTGCACAGTATGTTGTACAGAGGGGGATCAGCTATGGCAAGGAGGCTGGCCTGAGGAACGAGCATGAAAGGAGTCATAATAGATTTTTTTATCCATCTCCTCACGCAATCTCCGATTCTCTTCTTGAGAAACACATGGATTCAAATGATACAAACACATATTAGTTGTCACCAGTCTAAAACAAATTGTCCATTCTCCTTTTTCTCTTGATTTTTTTTTTTAAATAAAAAATATAATCCAGACTTGTATGAATAAAAAAAATGGTTAAAGCGAAGACCGTTTCAGTTTGCAGATGAAGTACCGATCATTCCTCCGGCCACATCTTCAAACTCTCCATTTTCACAAGTTGTAGGCAATTAGAGAGAAAGAAGACCATTATTAAAGTTGCAACCCAGACATTCAAAGATCAAAAGGAGACAGATTCTTCTTTTGAAAAACTACTGCTACATTTCCTCGGTATATAGGTTTGTAATGAGTCCATCATGTTTGAAAGGATTTGAAGCTGTATCCAGAGACTATCGAGGACGACAACATTGCTTTGTGATGGACAGACGTCTTCATCTTATTACGAGAAGTTCTTCAGAGAGCAGTAGGCAGTGTGTTCAGCGGTGTCCACCTCAGTTTAATTTACAGTATCTCATCTTCAGGGACTCAAATACTTTATCCCCACAACTCTCCGCATTACCATTTGTTTAAAGTCTGGCTTCATCTCACTGCACTGTTCTGTTTTTGGAATACATTCGTTTAAAAAAACAAACAAAAAAACAACAAAAAAAAGATAAGAAATTACAAGAAGCAAAAAAACAAAACAATATAAAAATACAAAAGCTTAGCAGCCTCAAAAGTGCTCCATATCATCAAGTCCAAATACTTTTCCACTGTTTTAAACAGACAAACATATTCAAAAAGCAACAAAAGAGAGGACTCTAGCTATAAAAACCAGGGTTCACACAAGCAGTGGCAATAGCTTGCAAAACAACCTGGAAACAGGAAAGCAAGACCTCAACACTGGCATGTCATTAAAGGCAATAGATCCCCTTGAAAAATGCAAGGAACTTCTCTGGTCTTACCAACTTTCATAACCACAAGGAAGATAATTATTAAACATAACTATATATGGTTCTTTTAACAAGAGTGAGATTGAGACAGGGCCTGTACTGCAGTAAAATATACCTCGGAAATCTGCCTTGAAACAAGACATTTGCTTTCACAGTTCAATCAGCGAATCAGAGCCTGTATACCCGTGACTCGTCGCGAGAGAAGAGCATGAGGGCAGCGAAGCACCAATGCCAGAACACGAGCGGCCATTCAGGTAACTGGACAGAAACGCAGACCATCATGAAGTCATTTAGGGGATGAGGAGCTGGTGAAAGATTGGATGAAAAGAGCCCTATCCACTCCCACTCTCGCTTAAAGAACCCATGTACAAAAATAACATGCACACATTCATTGGCTACTCATCACTCATACATCTAACATGGGCACAAATTGCATACATCCTTCACAAAGTAAAAAAAAGTTTCATGGAACAAAGTAAAAACATGGCCTTTTTATGCATCTCTGTAAGCAATAAAAAGTGTGCAGGCTTTGAGTCTACCACACAGACACCAGCATTCAGAAACATATTTTTCTTCCACTACTTATCCACAACAATTTTTGTTTGATTTTGTAAGTGCAAACATTCAAGTTTTTCTTAAAATGCAAATTTGCTATAGCTTTACATTTTATATAAAATGTTTAAAAAACAACAGTGTCTCTTTTCAAAAAAGAATATACTTTCTAAACCAAATGCTCATCACTCCCCCAACCCCTCACCATTATTATCAGAGATGTAACCTCCAGTTCCTTACTTGGGTATGTTTGCACACACACATCCACTTGTGTATATTCATATCATAGACATAATATATGCAAATTTTGCATCCTAAAACCAACAAAAACAAAAAAACAGGCAAAACTTCATTTCAAATATTGAAACCCCATGTAATAAAGTGCATTAGTTTAGTTTAAGGTGCTTAACTGTAAGAAGTGCGGAAGGGTACTCCTCTCTGCACACCCCTACCGGCCCCTCTCACTGAGAGACGAGGGAGAAAACAGTACTTTACAAGGTCCTCATCCAAGAGGGGGGGGGGCAAAGTAGCTCAGCAGTGCACATTCGTCAGTGTTTGTGCGTGTGTTGGTCTGTGAATGTGTGTGTGTGTGTGTGTCGGTCTGTGAATGTGTGTGTGTGTGTGTGTGTGTGTCTCGTATGCCAGGTATAAGGCCTCAGGTGGATTCAGGTAGATGCTGTGGATCAATAATCTTCCACTGTTTCCATCTCGCCCAGGCTCATCCTGTCCCCTGCGCCCAGGAATGAATATCCTGCAGGAGAAACACCATGGTTCACTTCTATTCACATCCAGCATGGATTCCACTACTTTTCACATCTGGAAAGTACATTTCAGAAGTTTACGGTATTCTGTAGATAGAACCCAAAATGGGAGAGTAACTTAATACATAAATATCACTATATATTTTAACATTTATTTCACCTTTATTTAACCATGTAGGCTAGTTGAGAACGAACTTACTGATTACATTACATGTATGATAACTATTTATGTTCTGTGTCAATGAAGGGTGAATATGGAACGAGTATGGAAAGCTACTGAGGGAGGCGAAGGGCAACAGTTAGTTTTTGATAAGGCAGGCGAACTGTAGAACTACGGAGGAGCAAGGAATTCGGCTCGAGGTTAAGTCAACAGAAGTGAGAAGAAACCTTGGAGGCGGGCCAGAGGGGCACACCCTAGCGACCCTGCTACTACAGTCCTATTTTACACATATACATGAAGGTTCTAGCATCAGGCAGGACCATGACTACACCAGTGAGAGGAACTAATTAAGTCCCTGCCAAGCAACAGACATGTATAGGCTGTCTAGATATGACGATACAAGATATGTATCGTCATATCTTGTCTTTGCAGCTATACGACCCAATGGGATGAATAAACTTGGCCTGTCCTTCTTCCAGTTATTACTCTTTGATAAGACTAACACCTGCATATAAAAACATCAACTATTCAATACTTCACTCCATTTAGTTTACTTTTCACTGTGCTGCGAGACATTTAATAAATATACTGTATGTATTATTGACTGAGTGTCCGCATACCTAAGATGCTGGGGTCAGAGTGAAGCATCATGGTCTGTTTCTTCTTCATCTTTGCAGCTTGGCTGTCATACATTCCTCCCTTCCCCATCTGGGCTGCCTGGAACATGGACTACACAGATGAGAGAGGGGGGAGAGAGAAAAACGTGGTTACCGACAATGTATTGGGTATTTGCAAATTCCAATAAGTGCTCAAACATTAGAAAAGTAAAGATTGATATTATAAAAAGAGTGTTGGTCATGACTTGATGTGGAGTCTACCTGTAGAGGAAAGTTGTTCACGGACAGTCCTGGAACTTCTTTTGATAACTGGTGGGGGAGAGGGATGTTGGTTACTTATAATCTCTTACACATCCACACCACAAACATCCCCGTTGGACTTCTTCACATTTTATTGTGTTACAAAGTGGGATTGAAAACGATTTAATTGTAATTTTTTGTCAACGAAATACACAAAATACGCTAATGTCCTTTGTAGCTCAGTTGTTAGAGCATGGTGCTTGTAATGCCAGAGTAGTGGGTAGTGGTCAGGGTAGTTTGATTCCAGGTACCACCTACACATATAAATGTATGCACACATGACTAAACTGCTTTGGATGAAAGAGTCTGCTAAACAGAATATACACTGCTCAAAAAAATACATGGGAACACTTAAACACAATGTAACTCCAAGTCAATAACACTTCTGTGAAATCAAACTGACCACTTAGGAAGCAACACTGATTGACAATACATTTCACATGCTGTTGTGCAAATGGAATAGACAACAGGTGGAAATTATAGGCAATTAGCAAGACACCCCCAATAAAGGAGTGGTTCTGCAGGTGATAACCACAGGCCAGTACATCAGGAGACGTGGAGGAGGCCGTAGGAGGGCAACAACCCAGCAGCAGGACCGCTGCCTTTGTGCAAGGAGGAGCAGGAGGAGCTCTGCCAGAGCCCTGCAAAATGACCCCCAGCAGGCCACAAATGTACATGTGTCTGCTCAAACGGTCAGAAACAGACTCCATGAGGGTGGTATGACGGCCTGACGTCCACAGGTGGGGGTTGTGCTTACAGCCCAACACCGTGCAAGACGTTTGGCATTTGCCAGAGAACACCAAGATTGGCAAATTCGCCACTTGCGCCCTGTGCTCTTCACAGAAGAAAGCAGGTTCACACTGAGCACGTGACAGTCTGGAGACGCCGTGGAGACCGTTCTGCAGCCTGCAACATGCTCCAGCATGACCGGTTTGGCAGTGGGCCAGTCATGGTGTGGGGTGGCATTTCTTGGTGGGCCGCACAGCACTCCATGTGCTCGCCAGAGGTAGCCTGTGCCATTAGGTACCGAGATGAGATCCTCAGACCCCTTGTGAGACCATATGCTGGTGCGGTTGGCCCTGGGTTCCCCCTACTGCAAGACAATACTAGATCTCATGTGGCTGGAGTGTC
The DNA here is from genome assembly GCF_036934945.1 of Oncorhynchus masou masou. Classification (NCBI taxonomy): domain Eukaryota; kingdom Metazoa; phylum Chordata; class Actinopteri; order Salmoniformes; family Salmonidae; genus Oncorhynchus; species Oncorhynchus masou. The sequence goes on from NC_088219.1 coordinate 19,936,905, forward strand.
AGCAGTTCCTGCGAGAAGAAGGCATTGATGCTATGGACTGGCCTGCCCGTTCCGCAGACCTGAATCCAATTGAGCACATCTGGGACATCATGTCTCGCTCCATCCACAAACGCCACGTTGCACCACAGACTGTCCAGGAGTTGGCGGATGCTTTAGTCCAGGTCTGGGAGGAGATCCCTCAGGAGACCATCCGCCACCTCATCAGGAGCATGCCCAGGCGTTGTAGGGAGGTCATACAGGCACGTGGAGGCCACACACACTACTCAGGCTCATTTTTACTTGTTTTAAGGACATTACATCAGTTAGATCAGCCTGTAGTGGTTTTCCACATTAATTTTGAGTGTGACTCCAAATTCAGACCTCCATGGGTTGATAAATTTGATTTCCATTGATAATGTGTGTGTGATTTTGTTGTCAGCACATTCAACTATGTAAAGAAAAAAGTATTTAATAAGAATATTTCATTCATTCAGATCTAGGATGTGCTATTTTAGTGTTCCCTTTATTTTTTTGAGCAGTGTATATTTATTATTATACTGGACAAAAATATAAACACAACATGTAGTGTTGGTTTCATGAGGTGAAACAAAAGATTCCAGAAATATTCCATACACAAAAAGCCTATTTCTCAGATTTTGTGCAAAAATGTGTTTACATCACTGTTAGTGAGCATTTCTCCTTTGCCAAGATAATCCATGCACCTGCCATTTATGGTATATCAAGAAGCTGATTTAACAGCATGATCATTACACATGTGAACCTTGTGCTGGGGACAAAAGGCTACTCTTAAAAGTGCAGTTTTGTCACAACACAAAGCCACAGATGTCTCACGTTTTGAGGGAGCGTGCAACTGACCGCAGGAATGTTCACCAGAGCTATTGCCAGATAATTGAATGTTAATTTCGATACCATAATTTGAGAATTTGGCAGTACGTCCAACCGTCCTCGCAACCCCAGACCACATGTAACCAAGCCAGCCCAGGACCTCCACATCCGGCTTATTCACCTGCAGGATCGTTTTGAGACCAGCCACCCCGACAGCTGATGAAACTGTGGGTTCGTACAACTCTAGAATTTCTACATAAACTGTCAGAAACTCTCTCAGGGATGCTCATCTATGTGCTCGTCATCCTCACCAGGGTCTTGACCTGACTGCAGTTTGGCGTTGTAGCCAACTTCAGTGGGCAAAATCTCACCTTCAATGGCCACTGGTGAAGAGTACTCTTCACCGATGAGTCCCTTGGTTTCAACTGTACCGGGCCGATGCCAGACGTGTATGGCGTCGTATGCTTATGTCAACGTTGTGAACAGAGTGCCCCATGGTGGTGGTGGGGTTATGGTATGAGCAGGCATAAGCGTCAGACAACGAACACAATTGCATTTTATCTATGGCAATTTGAATGCACAGAGATACCGTGACGTCATCCTGAGGCCCATTGTCATGCCATTCATCCGCCGTCATTACCTCACGTTTCAGAATGATAATACACAGCCCCATGTCGCAAGGATCTGTACACAATTCCTGGAAGCTGAAAATCTCTCAGTTCCTTAATGGCCTGCATACTCAGACATGTCACCTATTGAGCATGTTTGGGATGCTCTGGATCGACTTGTACGACAATGTGTTCCAGTTCCCGCCAATATCCAGCAACTTTGCACAGCCATTGAAGTGGAGTGGGTGTGACAACATTCCACAGCCCACAATCAACAGCCTGATCAACTCCATGTGAAGATGTGTCACGCTGCATGAGGCAAATGGTGGTCACACCAGATACTGGACTGGTTTTCTGATCCATACCCCAACTTCTTTTTTTTTAAGGTACATGTGATCAATAGATGCATATCTGTATTCCCATCTTGAAATCCATAGATTAGGACCTAATGAATTAATTTCAACTGACTAATTTCCTTACATGAACTGTAACGCTAAAATATTTGAAATTGTTGCATTTTGCGTTTATATTTGTTCAATATACATATAACACACACACCTGCTGTTGCTGCCTCTGGTGGTTGGCTTTCTGTTTGGCACGCCGCTCCAGGAACTGCTTGGCAAACTCTTTGGCTTCCACAGTGTCGCCCAGGTAGGAGCGGATAAAGTCAAGGACTTCGTAGGGAGACTCCACCTCCTTCAGATAGGCCACGATGGTGGCTACTGCTCACAGGAAGACCACAGACATTTACACTTAAAACCAGGGGAAAAGGTTGAGCAAGAGAGAAAATTCTGGAGCCAGGGAGTCTGGCAACTGAGGAGATGTTAGAGTAGGTGTGAAGCCAAGTTTCTTTTAGGAAAATATGGTGCCGGGCAGCAAAATTTTAATTAGGGCTGCCACCGACTAAAATGGATCTTGGTCGACCGAAAGCAGTCTGTTCTATCGACCAATTCATTGGTCTAAAGTTTCAAACGTGCATATTTCCATAGATATTAAAACGCATAAGGTATGTCTAAAATCAACTATGCATTTAGCTTACAGTTTGATGAAATAAGACAAATGCCTCAAGAGGGCACAGGAGAGCTAGATAACCATGAGGAAAAAAGTCTGCAACCTTTCTCATGTGGAATGCCAATTTATCTTACTATTTCTACCGATCTGCGTGCCAGTTATGGTTTTCATATGCACATTTTCATTAAACCATTTTATAACGTAGCATAGTGGTTAGAGTGTTGGACTAGTAACCGGAAGGTTGCAAGTTCAAACCCCTGAGCTGACAATATACAAATCTGTCGTTCTGCCCCTGAACAGGCAGTTAAACCCACTGTTCCTAGGCCGTCATTGAAAATAAGAATTTGTTCTTAACTGACTTGCCAAGCTAAATAAAGGTAAAAATAAAATAAATCATTGTCATGTGGTTAATCAAAATTAATTCTATCGAAACGAAAATTATACAAACCTAAAAAGTAACTGCTATTGTCATTGCCAACTACGGAAAAAATAGCCGACAAAGCCAACAAATAAAAACATTGCTGCCTGCAGGTAGAAAATCTGGTGATAAAAATAAATATCCTATAAATCACAACGGCTACACACGGCCTGTCTACAACAAACTTGAAACATTGGCTCAACTAGTAACTTGGGTCCAGCCCGAATGTGCTAGCGAACTTGCAACATTATATAAAATATTCTGGGCGCTCAGAGTTACAACGTGCCAGTGAGCTCAGGACAGACACAGCTGTAGGCTATTTATGCATGGGATAAGAAGCAGTTCTTGACTTGGACAAGAGCTCACCGGAGCTGAGTACAGGCACATCAAATGTTTGAGATCCTGTTCCTCTTATAGAATATTAGCTCAAAGGTAGTGTGGAGCTCTTGCACCTAAATATTTCTATTTATTTAACTAGGCAAGCCAGTTAAGAGCAAATTCTTATTTAAAATGACGGCCTACTCCGGCCAAATCTGAACGACGTTGAGCTAATTGTGCGCTGCCCTATGGGACTCCGAAACACGGCAGGATGTTATACATCCTGGATATAAACAGTATATAAACAATAAACAGCACCAGCACCCAAAATGAGTACCGGAAACTATTTCAGTCCAAGCCAAGCACTGAAGTAATCAAGAAGACCTATTTTATGACGTTCTTACTTGATCAGAGCATGACATTTTTCCCTTTCACTCAGAGTGGTTATCGAAAGAGAAGTGGAAAGATTTTTTGAATACATTGAGGAACCACTGTAATTCTTAATGGATGTAAAAACACACTGTTTGCTTGCTGTTTGAGGCAAAGAAAACCTTACTTTGAGAAGCTCCACAGGACATTAGCGGTGGTGCGTTAAGCCAATCAGAAACTCTCAGATCCCCAAATGGGCACATTTATATGCAGGCCAGGTAGCCTATAGGTCTACTTCTATGCGTGCGCATCCTAACATTGACAGGAGCGCTCCAGACAAAAGACGCTGACTAAATTCACAAAACTTGTAAATGGAATGAAATAAACTAAAACTCGTTTCTCACAATTTAGCATAGGTTGTGCACTCCGACAATGAGAAGGCTGAAATAATAATATTGAATGCATTGACAGAAATTAGTCACCAAAGTAACAAACATCGTAGTTTAAAAATTATAGGAATGAAGGGTAAATAGTAGTTTAGAAATTATAGGAATGAAGGGTAAATGTACTGTACTGGCGATTTATGTAATTGGGAATTAATATACACTAACAGTCAAACAATTCACACAATTCAATTATGAAACAATGAATGTGCATAAATTGGCGAGAGAACGCACATTCTGGAGAGACAAGTGCATTGTGCATCTGGGAGCATGATCAATCCAATGTCTGCATAGGCCATGCAGCATTTACGGTGATATGGCCTCAGCAGCAGTCAGGGAATTCATACTAAAATCAGCCAAAAAAAAAAGTCCTCACTGTCAACTGCATTTATTTTCAGCAAACTTAACATGTGTAAATAATTGTATGAGCATAAGATTCAACAACTGAGACATAAACTGAACAAGTTCCACAGACATGTGTCCCTGAACAAACTGGGGGTCAAAATCAAAAAGTCAGTCAGTATCTGGTGTGGCCACCAGCTGCATTAAGTACTGCAGTGCATCTCCTCCTCATGGACTGCACCAGACTTGCCAGTTCTGGCTGTGAGATGTTACCCCACTCTTCCACCAAGGCACCTGCAAGTTCCCGGACATTTCTGGGGGGGTCCAACAGGTTCCAGACGTGCTCAATGGGAGAGCCGGGCTCTTCGCTGGCCATGTCAGAACACTGACTTTCCTGTCTTGCAGGAAATCACACACAGAACAAGCAGTATGGCTGGTGGCATTGCCATGCTGGAGGGTCATGTCAGGATGAGCCTGCAGGAAGCATACTACATGAGGGAGGAGGATGTCTTCTCTGTAACGCACAGCGTTGAGATAGCCTGCAATGACAAGGTCAGTCCAATGTTGCTGTGACACACCGCAACAGACCATGACGGACCCTCCACCTCCAAATCGATCTCGCTCCAGAGTACAGGCCTCGGTGTAACGCTCATTCCATCGTCGGTAAATGTGAATCAGACCATCCCCCTGGTGAGACAAACCCGCAACTCGTCACTTTTTGTCACCTTTTGCCCATTTGTCACTTTTTGCCCATAGGCGACGTTGTTGCCGGTGATGTCTGGTGAGGACCTGCCATACAACAGGCCTACAAACCCTCAGTCCAGCCTCTCTAGGCCTATTGCAGACAGTCTGAGCACTGATGGAGGGATTAAGCGTTCCTGGTGTGACTCAGGCAGTTGTTGCCACCCTGTACCTGTCCCACAGGTGTGATGTTCGGATGTACTGCTCCTGGGCAGGTGTTGTTACACGTGGTCTGCCACTGTGAGGACTATCAGCTTTCCGTCCTGTCCCTTTGTAGCTCTGTCTTAGGCGTCTCACAGTACGGACATTGCAATTTATTGCCCTGGCCATATCTGCAGTCCTCATGCCTCCTTGCAGCATGCCTAAGGCATGTTCACACAGATGAGCAGGTATCCTGGCCATCTTTCTTTTGGTGTTTTTCAGTCAGTAGAAAGTCCTCTTTAGTGTCCTAAGTTTGCATAACTGTGACCTTAATTGTAAGCAGTTAAGACACTAACTTCTCTAGGGTAGGGGACAGCATTTGGAAATTTGGATGAAAAGCGTGCCCAAATTAAACAGCCTTCTACTCAGGCCCAGAAGATAGGATATGCATATAATTGGTAGAAATGGATATAAAACACTAAAGTTTTCAAAACTGTTAAAATAGTGTCTGAGTATAACAAAACTTGGCAAGCGAAAACCTGAGAAAAATCCATTCAGGAAGTAGGATTTTTCTATTCAATGCCATTACAGTATCCTTTGACTTAGGACTCAAATTGCAGTTCCTATGCCTTCCACTAGATGCCAACAGTCTTTAGAAATTGTTTCAGGCTTGTATTCTGAAAAATGACGGAGTAAGAGGAGTCTGAATGAGTGGACCCTGCCGTGTCACAGAGCTTTTTCATGCGCAAGACCGAGAGAGTGCCTTTCTTGTTTACCTTTTATATTGACGACATTATTGTCCGGTTGAAATATCATAGATTATTTAGGCTAAAAACAACCTGAGGATTGATTATGAACATCGTTTGAAATGTTTCTACGAACTTTACGGATACAATTAGGATTTTCTGTCTGTCTGTGGTGACTGCGTTTGAGCCTGTAGATTACTGAAGAAAACGAGCTAACAAAACTGAGGTTTTTGGATATAAAGAGACTTTATCGAACAAAAGGAACATTTATTGAATAAATGAATGTCTTCTGAGTGCAACCATATGAAGATCAAAGGTAAGGGATTCATTTTCTCTCTATTTCTGACTTGTGTAACTCTTCTACTTGGCTGGTTACTGTTTGTAATGATTTGTCTGCTGGGCTATATTCTCAAATAATATGGTATGCTTTCGCCATAAAGCATTTTTTAAATCTGACACCATGTTTGGATTCAGAAGAAGTTAATCTTTGAACCTATATTTTCTGAATTATTATAATGAGTATTACTGTATTTGAATTTGGCGCTCTGCAATCTCACTGGATGATGACCAGGTGGGACGGTAGCGTCCCTGTTCCACAGGTGCATGTTCATTAATTATTGTTCATTGAACAAGCATGGGAAACAGCGTTTAAACCCTTTACAATGAAGATCTGTGAAGTTATTTGGATTTTTACAAATTATCTTTTAAAGACAGGGTCCGGAAAATGGGACATTTCTTTTCTTGCTGAGTTTACTTGCGCTTTGTGGAGCAGTGCAGAGCTGTTGTCAAGGAAGTGAGTTTGTTCTCTTTCTACAGGACATACCGCCCTCAACCAATCATGTCAATGCGGAGTTATACAGAGCCCACTGCATTGTTACAAAATTTGGGAGGTGCATGGCAATGCAGTACGGACCTGGATTTGGCCTCTGCATGCCACTGGAGGCTCCGCAATGGAATAGTACTGAGATTGCCGCAAATATATATACACACACACACAGTGCATTAGGAAAGTGTTCTCCTACAATTGCATAGCCTTCAGAAATGTTGTACAACATGAGCTCATGGGCTCTCATGAAGTGTTAAATGTATTAGAAAATCTAAAAATCTACATTGATGTCAGAGTGATAAAAAGCATGAGCTTGCACACACCCATGAAAATAATTCAATGTAGAGATGCTGAATAACGGTGAATAAACTGTAAGCTGTAAAAACAAAGAGTCACACACTCTACATGTATAACCTCCCAGTAATTCATTGGGTAAAAGACAACCAACTTTTTGGCATCACAGTGCCTTCTTTTTATAGCTTAGAGTGATTAGAGGGACAATAGTGCTGAGTAGCAGGCAATTTTGGTAGGCTACAAGTTTGGTAGGCTACAAATGACCAGCAGCAGCATCAGAGGATCAGAGCAGCATCAGAGGTTGGCCTAATTACTACTGTGACTAAACAGTCATGTGGAATTTGACTGCCTTCATGACTCGTGACCGCCAGTGTGGCGGTAATACAGCCCTAAGGCTGATGCAAAATGTTTCTTCACATCATAAGAGCAGCAACGTGCACAAGACAGTAGGTTACACGAGAATGTTCATGCCACAACGTTGTCAAAAGCGCACCGCACACGCAACCGGTTTCATTTGACAGATGAAAATATCCATTCAAAATTTTGAAAGAGGGGAGATCTAAAGATGCAACAACTAGCATGGGTTGCTAGTATGACTTGAACTGTGCCTTTGGCTGCTGGACATTGAAAGTTGATTTGAAAACAAATAGAACATGAGAGAAATAGGCATCAGGTTGCAATGGCATATGGAAGTCTTTATAAAATAATTGCTTCCACGATATGGTCAGATTTTAGCTTTTGAAGCAAGGCAAGACATGCCTCATAATATGCATAGGCTACTGCCTCCAGCTCATTGCAAAGTGGTTCTGATGCCTGCCTACCATTGCCTATGCACTTGAATGACGAATGGGAAGTGCACTTCAATTACCAGTTGAAAAATATTTAGAATTGCTATGCAATGATTGGACTTATAAAAGCATGTTTCACTACAGCAGCAATGAACATGCTGTTTGAGGAGCTGTAGAAGTTGCTCTCGTGCTGTCTGGCAGAGTTTCAGCTGAAACTAGGCTCTATCTGTATGCTGTGAGCATGTGATCAGATGCTGGACTAATGAAAATAGGTTAATTATGCTAACTAACCTATAGACAGATAAGCATGACCAGTCAAATGTATTTCCATCGACTGGTATTTCCCATTTATTAATAGGCTAACAACTATTATTTTTTTGCAATAGGGCTTATTTTCTTCTCCCAGACAATTAGCAGGAGCAAAATTTATCGGCTTTTCATATTTTTTGGGGGGCGGAAAGGAAATCGTTTTGAATATATTTGCATTGATGTCAGAGTGATAAAAAGCATGAGCTGGTGCACACCCAGATAGTGTGAATGAGTGATGACATTATATTTGAGTATATTCATGGGCCGGTCGCAGGGACACAGATCCAGTGATGAAGTGAAAGAGGTGGAGCATTCGTTACCATCCAGGGACGAGGAGGGGGAGTTGTTTGCGGAGGTGTTGAGCGCGTGCAGCATCTGTTCACACCAGGTGGTGAAGCCGTCCTGGGGTTTCATGCCCTGCAGCAGCTTCAGCAATTTGTCCTCCTCCTCTGTACGCTTCTTCCTTAACATGTACTGCTCGCTGCAGGTGGACACGGAAACAATGTTTACACACACACACAGGCCTTGAAACAGTTTACATACACACAAAACTTTAACACACAGCTTTAAACAGAGGTAAACACTATGCACCACACACACACAGTGAGGTGTACCTAAGAGAGGGGCTGCTGCGGCTGTTCTTCATGCCCATGTTGCGGAGGCTGTTCTGGTTCTTCACAGCCTCCTCCCAGACACCCATACCTCCAGAGCTGCCTTTGGGCTCCATGCCCCCACCAGACCACATGCCCACAGACCCCTCACCCCACTGACCCATAGACAGGCCTCCATGCTGGAGGAAGACAGAGAAAGAACAGAGGGACATGGGTCACACTACTGGTTACCAGGGCCTGGTCCACCAGCCCAAATATATTTTTGCCATAATTACACACACACACACACACACACACCCCCCCACTAGTGTGTGTGTCTTCGCTAAGAGTTGAAGCAAACTCAAAACATTGAAAAACCTTGTTTATGAACAAAACAATGTAAATAGCCAAGAATCAGAAGGACAAAGTTGCACTTTAGTAGACTTCAGAGTCAATTAGACCAGTGATTCCCAACCAGTGGTACAAGGGTCACTGGGGCTACTTAGCCTATTCACAGGGGGTACTTGAGAAGACTCATGAGTCTATGGGGTTACTGGTAAAATGCACGAGGGGGTACTTTAGGGGTACTCCGGGCAAAGCAAAATTCAGTTGGTGGTACAGTAACCCAAACATATATATTTTCGTCTTTTTTACCTTTATTTAACGAGGCAAGTCCGTTAAGAACAAATTCTTATTTACAATGATGGCCTAGGAACAGTGGGTTCACTGCCTTGTTCAGGGGCAGAACAACAGAAATGCGAGAGAAATGTTCGCATTGTGGAGTCCTGACCACCTGCCAACGTGGCTGTTGAAATAGACCTTACATGCCAATACCGGCATTTGGCAGGTGTTAATTTTAGGTCCTGCTGGTTACACTTATGGGCATTGTAATAAATATCCTCAGAACACACATTTATTCTCAGGAAACTACTACACTTAAAACCTCCCTGTAGACATAGCAGGACAGCCCGTGTGAAGTTTTTTTTGTTTTGGGGGGGGGGGGGGTTCCTCACCCTGTCCCTCTGCTGCTGGGCCCTCTGGTGCTGGGCCTGCTGTTTGAGAAGCCTCTCGGTCTCCAGCTCCAGTAGGCTGAGGCTCTTGCCTTGCTTGGAGAGCGCTGAGACCTGGGGGCCACTCCACACAGTCCCTGACCCTGACCCAGAGATACACCCTGGGCCCCCGGGCTGGGCCTGTTGCAGCAGCTTCAGGATCAGCTCCTGCTGCTGCCGACACTGCTGCTTACGCCTGTACAGCTCCTCCTCCTCACGCCTCTTCTGCTCCTCCTGCTGCCTCCTCTTCTCCTCCCTCCGCTTCCTCTCTTCCTCCTCTCGCTTGGCCCTGAGTTCAGCCTCACGCCGGTCCTGGAGCTGAGGTACAAGAGATGAACAGAGAGAGTCAGCAAGAGAAAGAGAGGAGAGAGAGGGGGGGACAAAGTAAATAAAGACAGTACCTTCTGTAGCTGCTCCAGAGATGGCCCCTGAGTGGAATGACTCATGGTTAAGTCCCATAGGTTGGCCTCACCTCCTGGAATAGGCCACAAACACATTACTGACATACAATGGCAACATTTACATTTACAATGGCCTAGTAAAATAAAGGTTAAATTTAAAAAAATATATAAAAGGTGTATGTGAAGCAGATAATGATGCAGCGGATTCCTTTTCAGTACCTGACTGCTGGGAGGCTGAGGTACGCATGTCCCACATAGACCCATTATCTGGTACTGACATGGACCTGTTCATCATGCTAGATTCCCCACTCCTGAAAACAGAAACACATTAGTACACTCACATATACCCTCATATACATCCAGTGTGTGCGTGTTTGCGCCTACCTGTTCATGTGCTGAAACCTTATCTGCAATTGCTGGTATAGAGCTGCAGTGGCTGCTTGTTCTAACTGTTTCTTCAGCAGCTCCTGATCCATATTGCCCTGCGGAACAAGACCTACAGAGTTACCGTACCAACTATGCCACTGCTTTAGAAAACCACCAAGCACACCAAATACTAGAGATATACAACATAAATTGGTAAGCATATCAGAATCGGCCGATATTACCTAAAAATGGCAACATCGGCCAGATGTCTAGTTTAACGCCGATGTGCAAAACCGATGTCAAAGCTGTTGTGCATACCTATATAACGTAGGTAGATGACGCTACAAAAATACAGCGCTACACAGAAGAAAAGCAGAAAAATACTAAGCACACAGTTCCAACAACTAAACAAGTTCAAGTCGAGCAGTCATTTGAAAGAGGAAGAACATTTTAGAGTGGTTAAAACTTGCAAAAGTACTCTACAAGTGGCTGTGAACAAGCCATTCAGTGGCATTCTCTCGGAGCCTCTTTACTGTGTCGCCACCATGCTCGATGCTTGCTACAAGGAGCGCTACTTTGATGCAGACAAGAAACAGGGTTTATGTGAAATGTTTGACAGCTGGACAAGATGGAAACGGACACAGTGACAGTGTGCACCAACGAAGAGAGGTCACGGACAGACACAGCTGAAACTTCATTGCTTGACATGTATGATGAAATCCTGGTTGAGACTGAACAACAACACAGCACAGCAAGTAAATTAAATAAATAGGTTTTGATTATGTTTTACTGGTAATGGGGACATACGTAAATGCCAACAAAATAACTTCTTGGTCAATGTGTGTGTTGCAACTATTTAACTGTACTAGAATGATTAAAAGGCAACTAAAAAAATGTTATCAAATCGGTATTGTTTTTTTTTGGCAAGGAAAATATTGCATCGGCCAAAAATGTCATATCGGTGCATCCCTACCAGATACACTACTGATGATCTGCTCTGGATAGATACACGATACAGCTACAAGAGACAATATACATTATTACTCAGTAAAACACGTGATTTTGCCTATGCCACTTTGATAGTTTACTTATTCAAATAAAAGTTGTTCACCACAGTCAAGTATCTCTGTGCCTTTGCTGTACCTGGGTTAACTGACAAACTAACCCCACACACGCACACCACTAAACAAACCACCAGTAAACAGAAACACCCAGACAGACGTGTGCTCGCTGACTCACAGAGGACCCCCGAGGTGGTGGAGGCTGTCTCACCAGCAGGGGTGGGGGGGAGGGGCCGGGGGAGAAGGGCACGCGCCCCCACATCTTGATGACGTCACCCAGGGGCTGGAAGCCCTCATCACAACCCCTCTTTACCAGCAGTGTCATGGAGAAGTAGCCTGCCTGGAACCACTCACACATCTCCACAGTGGAGAAGGGACCTGGACCATGACAAAACAATGAAAAAGTATCTGTAAGGTATTATATGCAAATTGATATGTACAGTGACATTCAGAAAGTATTCCAACCCCTTGACTTATTACACATGTTGTGTTAGAGCCGGAATTCAAAATGTATTAAATTCATTTTTAGATCCTCATCATCTCAACACGTTGTTAGACATTACTGCAAATTTATTGAGAATAAAATACAGAAATACCTAATTTACGCAAGTATTCACATGCCAGAATCAATACTTTGTAGAAGGACCTTTGGCAGCGATTAAAGCTTTGAGTCGTCTTTGGCATGTCTATCAGCATTTGTACCTCAGCATTTACTCCCATTCTTACTAAAAAACAAGATTCTCTAGTATGATGAAACCAAGATTGAACTCTTTGGCCTGAGTTCCAAGCTTCATGTCTGGAGGAAACCTTGCACCATCCCTACGGTAAAGTATGGTGGTGGCAGCATCATGCTGTGGGGATGTTTTTCAGCAGCAGGGACTGGGAGACTAGTCAGGATCAAGGGAAGGATGAAAAGGGCAAAGTACAGAGAGATCCTTGATGGAAACCTGCTCCAGAACGCTCAGGAACTCAGACTGGAGCGAAGGTTCACCTCCCAACAGGACAACAACCCTAAGCACACAGCCAAGACAATGCAGGAGTGGCTTCAGGACAAGTCTCTGAATATCCTTGAGTGGCCCAGCCAGAGCCCGGACTTGAACCCGATCAAACGTCTCTGGAAAGACCTAAAAATAGCTGTGCAGCGTCGCTCCCCATCCAACATTACAGAGCATGAGAGGATTTGCAGAGAAGAGGAGAAACTCCCCAAATACAGGTGCGCCAATCTTGTAGCATCAAACCTAAGAAGACACGAGGCTGTAATCACTGACAAAGGTGCTTCAACAAAGTACTGCGTAAAGGGTCTGAACACTTAAATTTGACTCCAGTTCATTTTTAATACATTTGCAAAAAACAAACAAAAAGTTTTTGCTTCGTCATTATGGGGTATTCCGTGTAGATTGATGAGAAAAAAAAAACATTCCAACAATCCATTTTAGAATAAGGCTGTAATGTAACAAAATGTTGAAAAGGTCAAGGCTTCTGAATACTTTCCAAATGCACTAACTTCTAAAAATTGTGAATGTGTGTGTCTACCTTGAATCTCTGCCTGGGGGTCCTTGTAGAACCACTTCATGGCTGCCTCGTGGGAGAGGGGCAGGGCACAGTCCCTATGGGCAGAGTGGGAGTGTGTGTGTCCAGTGGTGTGTGTGTGTGTGTGTGAGTGTGGGGCTGGGTGTGAGAGAGATTGGGAGGTAATGTTGTGGCTCTCCTGCAGTGCTTGAGTGAAACACTCCTCCTCAAGGGATGTGTCCTGCAGAGATGCCACCATCTTTTCAGCCTCCTACAAGGGTGGGAGAGGATTAAAAAAAATATGAACATTTACATAACACTAACTCACATTCAGCCAGTATATCAAGTGTAATCGTAATCCTGACAATAAATCCAGGACTTGGATGTAAAATTAATGCATGTCTAATTGACATGATAATGCAACCATACCTGTTGTAGGTGCTTCATGCCCTCGTCCTCCTCCACTTCTCCCCCTGTTGATGGGAGGAGAGATCCAAAGGAAGGAGGAGGCATCAGGCTGGAGAAAGTGGTGGTAGAAGAGGAAGGGTCTGGACTGAGCTGAGCACCACTCCCTGGAGGTGAGCTGCCTGTGAGACCACAGAGAGAACAGGGGGAGAGGGGATGAGACATGTAACAACTACTGTACTAGGGCCACTACTGAGCATACAGGTGAAACATTCTCTGGAGCAGATATAAACTGATGCCCACACAAAGAACCAAGACCACAACACAAACCATACATGAGAAAGCAAATTACAAATTAGGAAACAGTAAGTTAGCTATGTTGAACCGACTACAGTAAATGGTTGAATCCCAAACGCACATGTAAACAGAACCAGATTGAAACAGCAATGATGTCAAACATGTGTTGAATACATTCCGTCTCCGGACTAAACTCCCTCTCCTGCCATCTACATTCATAATCTAAATGTGTGCTGACTGATCAACACCGTGTTAAATAACTTTTCAGTGTATTTCACAGAAAATCTGAAATCTCCATTCACAAGTAAAACATAGTGAGGGGGTTCTACACACTGCACCAGGTTAAAACAGATTGATCGCTTGCGTACATGACTTGCTGTGTGCCAGCCTGGTCTCAAAATAGATATAACTTAGTAAATGTAAATCCGGGATACTGAAATTAGTATATGTGGTTCCCCAAACTGTGAGGCGCACCACATTATTTTTCTTTTTGGAGGGGGATGGAGACTCAGTCCAGCTTTCAACTTCCTCTTTAAAGTTCTAATAGTAGAATGCACATGGTGCAATTTCTAAATTGAGTAATGTGTCATCAGTTTCCCTTGTCATGTCAGTCATTGCATATTTTAGAGAGCTATTTAGAAGAAAAAAATATGACAGACAAGTTTGTTTGAGTCACTCATGTCACATGAATATACATTAGCAGGTGGCAAAATGTTTTGACTTGCAAGAAAATTAGCTTTAACAGCAACAGTTTCTCTGCACACCATGACAAATGTGTAGAACTGCAGGAAATAAGCCTGCCAACAAGATGGGAGTGAACAATTTATTAATGAACAGTGCTTGTACGTAGTGCGCGCGAAGGGGAGCGTGGCATGTTCCCCAATGCTGGAAGGGGGGCCTGAGTGAAAGAGTTTTGGAACCCCTGACTTAAAGGAGAATATTCCTATTCTCTGAAGTATACTGAACATAAGGAAATCAGTCAATTTAAATAAATTCATTAGGTCCTAATATATGGATTTCACATGACTGTCCAGCCAGCTACATTGTATAATTGCATAGTAAATATCAAATCAAACTTTGTCACAAGAGCCAAATACAACAGGGGTAGACCTCACCGTGAAACACTTACAAGCACTTCACCAACAATGCAGTTCCAGAAAGAGTTAAAATATTTACCAAATAAACAAAAAGTAAAATCCAAAATATTGAGGCTATATACAGGGGCACCAGTACCAAGTCAATGTGTTGGGGTACAGGTTAGTCAAGGATATTCGTACATGTTGGTTGGGGTAAAGTGACCATGCATAGATAAACAGCAAGTAGATGTGGGGGTGGGGTCAAGGTAAATCGTCCAGATGGCAGTTTTATTAATTGTTCAGCAGTCTTATAGCTTGGGGATAGAAGCTGTTAAGGAGCATCTTGCTCCTAGACTTGGCGCTTCGGTACCGCTTGCAGTGCGGTAGCAGAGAGAACAGTCTATGACTAGGGAAACCGGAGTCAGACAATTTTTTTGGGCCTTCCTCTGACACCGCCTAGTAAATAGGTCCTGGAATAAAGCAAGCTTGGCTCAAGTGATGTACCCGTCAGGAAGTCCAGGATCCAGTTGCAGAGGGATGTGTTTAGTCCCAGCATTCTCACATAGGTGTTCCTTTTGTCCAGGTGGGAAAGAGCAGTGTGGACTGCAATAGAGATTGCATGTGCATCTGTGGTGTGGAATGCGAATTGGGTCTAGGGTATCCAGGATGATGCTGTTGATGTCAGCCAAGACCAGCCTTTCAAAGCACTTCATGGCTACCGACGTGGGTGCTATGGGGCGGTAATCATTTAGGCAGGTTAACCTGTTGAAACTCTGGGGGCGCTATATCATTTTTGGATAAAAAGACGTGCCCGTTTTAAGCGCAATATTTTGTCACAAAAAGATGCTCGACTATGCATATAATTGGTAGCTTTGGAAAGAAAACACTGACGTTTCCAGAACTGCAAAGATATTTTCTGTGCGTGCCCTAGAACGTGAGCTACAGGCAAAACCAAGATGAAACGGCATCCAGGAAATGAGCAGGATTTTTGAGGCTCAGTTTTCCATTGTCTCCTTATATGGCTGTGAATGCGAGAGGAGTGAGTCAGCCCTTTCTGTCGTTTCCCCAAGGTGTCTGCAGCATTGTGACGTATTTGTAGGCATATCATTGGAAGATTGACCATAAGAGACCACATTTACCAGGTGTCCGCCCGGTGTCCTGCGCCGAAATTGGTGCGCAAAAGTCAGCTGCAAGTATTTTTCCACAGAATTCAGAGAAGAATGCAGGCTTCCACGAACGATATATCAATGACGAGATATGTGAAAAAACACCTTGAGGATTAATTCCAAACAACGTTTGCCATGTTTCGGTCGATATTATGGAGTTAATTCGGAAAAAGTTTGACGTTGTAGGTGACTGAATTTTCAGTTCGTTTCGGTAGCCAAATGTGATGTACAAAACGGAGCGATTTCTCCTACACAAAGACGCTTTCAGGAAAAACTGCACATTTGGTATGTAACAGAGTCTCCTCATTGAAAACATCCGAAGCTCTTCAAAGGTAAATGATTTTATTTATTTGGTTATCTGGTTTTTGTGAAAATGTTGCGTGCTAAATGCTACTCAAAATGCTAAGCTAGCTTAGTATACTCTTACACAAATTAGTGAATTGCTATGGTTCAAAAGCATATTTTGTAAATCTGAGATGACAGTGTTGTTAAGAAAAGGCTAAGCTTGAGAGTAGGCGCATTATTTTCATTTTATTTGCGATTTTCAGAAATTGTTAACGTTGCGTTATGCTAATGAGCCTGAGGCTTTAGTCACGATCCCGGATCCGGGATGGGGAGTTTCAAGAAGTTAACATAGCTTCCTTGGGCACAGGGACTATGGTGGTCTGCTTGAAACATGTAGGTATTACAGACTCGGTCAGGGAGATGTTGAAAATGTCAGTGAAGACACTTGCCAGTTCGTCCTCGCATGCTTAGAGTACATGTCCTGGGTAATCCGTGTGGCCCAGTGGCTTTGTGAATGTTGACCTGTTTAAAGGTCTTGCTCACATCAGCTACCGAGAGCGTTATCACATAGTCGTCCGGAACAACTGGTGCTCTCATGCATGCCTCAGTGTTGCTTGCCTCGAAGCAAGCATAAAAGGCATTTACCTCATCTGGTAAGCTCGCGTCAGAGCAGCTCGATTTCCTTTGTAGTCCATAATAGTTTTCAAGCCCTGCCACATCTGACGAGTGGCAAAGCATATTTTGACACTCGTCAGATGTGGTAGGGCTTGACAACTATTCCTTGCTTTGAGCAATGATTAGTAAGATTATGAACTGGGATCTTAATAAATAAAATAAATACACACAACATTGTGAAGTTTCACAAGGAGAGCATATGTTATGCTGTATAATAAACTGTGAATTTTGGCCCATTCCTCCTGACAGAGCTGGTTTAACTGAGTCAGGTTTGTTGGCCTCCTTGCTCGCACAAGATTATTCAGTTCTGCCAACACATTGTCTATTGGATTGAGGTCAGGCTTTGTGTTGTCCTTACGCCATTTTGCCATAACTTTGGAAGTATGCTTGGGGTCATTGTCCATTTGGAAGACCAATTTGCGACCAAGCTTTAACTTCCTGACTGATGTCTTGAGATGTTGCTTCAATATATCCACATAATTTTCCTTCCTCATGACGCCTATTTTGTGAAATGCACAAGTCCCTCCTGCAGCAAAGCACCACCACAACATGATGCTGCACCACCCCCCCGTGCTTCACGGTTGGGATGGTGTTCATCAGCTTGCCAGCAGTATGACGGCCGCATGGTCCCATGGTGTTTATAGTTGCGTACTATTGTTTGTACAGATGAATGTGGTACCTTCATATGCGTTTGGAAATTGCTCCCTCGGATGAACCAGAATTGTGGAGGTCTACAATTGTTTTTCTGAGGACTTGGCTGAGTCCTTTTGATTTTCCCATGATGTCAAGCAAAGAGGCACTGAGTTTGAAGGTAGGCCTAGAAATACATTTCACAGGTACACATCCAATTAGGCTAACTGACATCATTTGAGTTATCAGAAGCTTCTAAAGCCATTACATAATTTTGGGGAATTTTCCAAGCTGTTTAAAGGCACAGTCAACTTAGTGTATGTAAACTTTTTGACCCATTGGAATTGTGACACAGATAAGTGGAATAATCAGTCTGTAAACATGTTGGAAAAATGGCTTGTGTCATGCACAAAGTAGATGTCCTAACCGACTTGCCAAAACTATAGTTTGTTAACAAGAAATTTGTGGAGTGGTTGAAAAACGAGTTAATGACTCCAACCTGAGTGTATGTAAACTTCCGACTTCAACTTTATTCTAAAATGGATTAAATAAAACTCTGCAATCTAACACACAATTTTCCCATAATGACAAAGCAAAAACAGGTTAAGAAATTGTTGCGATTTTTAAAAATAAAAAAACAGAAACACCTTATCTACATAAGTATTCACACCATATGCAATGAGACTTGAAATTGAGTTCAGGTGCATCCTGTTTTGGCAAATTCAATTGATTGGACATGATTTGGAAAGCCACACACACACACACGTCTATATAAAGGTCCCACAGTTTTCTGAGCAAAAACCAATCCATGAGGTCAAAGGAATTGTCTGGAGAGATCAGAGTCAGAATTGTGTTGAAGCACAGATCTGTGGAAGGGTACCAAAACAATGTCTGCAGCATTGAAGGTCCACAAGAACACTGTGGCCTCCATCATTAAATGTAAGATTGGAACCACAACCACCGCCTTTCTTAAAATCAACACACCAGTATATTTTTAAACCTGCATATTTAGTTAATATTGCCTGCTAACATGAATTTCTTTTAACTAGGGAAATTGTGTCACTTCTCTTGCAACAGAGTCAGGGTATATGCAGCAGTTTGGGCCGCCTGGCTCGTTGTGAACTGTGAAGACTATTTCTTCCTAACAAAGACAGACAAATTTGCCAAACGGGGGATGATTTAACAAAAGCACATTTGCGAAAAAAGCACAATCATTGCATTACTGTACCTAACCATATAAACATCAATGCCTTAAAATCAATACACAAGTATATATCTTTAAACCTGCATATTTAGCTAAATGAAATCCAGATTAGCAGGCAATATTAACCAGGTGAAATTGTGCCACTTCTCTTACGTTCATTGCACGTAATTATGACAACATTGAAGGTTGTGCAATGTAACAGCAATATTTAGACTTAGGGATGCCACCCGTTAGGCTTGAAGTCATAAACTATCAACTCCCGAGATTAGGCTGGTGTAACCGATGTGAAATGGCGAGCTAGTTAGCGGGGTGCGCGCTAATAGCGTTTCAATCGGTGACGTCACTCGCTCTGAGACTTGGAGTAGTTGTTCCAATTGCTCTGCAAGTGCCGCGGCTTTTGTGGAGCAATGGGTAACAATGCTTCGAGGGTGGCTGTTGTCGATGTGTTCCTGGTTCGAGCCCAGGTAGGGGCGAGGAGAGGGACGGAAGCTATACTGTTACACTGGCAATACTAAAGTGCCTATAAGAACATCCAATAGTCAAAGGTATATGAAATACAAATGGTATAGAGAGAAAAAGTCCTATAATTCCTATAATAACTACAACCTAAAACATCTTACCTGGGAATATTGAAGACTCGTGTTAAAAGGAACCACCAGCTTTCATATGTTCTCATGTTCCGAGCAAGTAACTTAAACTTTAGCTTTTTTACATGGCACATATTGCACTTTTACTTTCTCCAACACGGTTTTTGCATTATTTAAACCAAATTGAACATGTTTCATTATTTATTTGAGGCTAAATTGATTTTATTGATGTATTATAGTAAGTTAAAATAAGTGTTCATCGGTCGACCTCTATTGATTTGCACTGCAATTGATAAAACAGGGACATGTTTGAAAGACAAGTGGTTCTGAGGCTTAATTCAATATTACATTAGGCAAAGAAACCAGGAATGCAGAAAGGCTCTGAGCTAGTGTGTACAACACACCACCTGCTGTTATGTTGGGTACCTACTGATCAAAATAGGATGTTATAATTTTTAAAAACTCAATGACATGTTTTGCTATAATAAAGGTTTAAGGAAATACAGGCATGCACCACATTACTACAAACAAAACAGGTCAATCAAGCCTGATGGTCTTGCAAGTATAAAAGCAAAGATTGCATTCATTGATTATTTTAAAAAGCATTAAAAAAGGTAGCGTAATGGGATGTCTTACTGTGGTGTGTGAAGAATCCAATACTCTACCTTGTATGCGGGGTACAAATCACATTATTGTGGAAGCACCTCCTCTAAGAGTATGAATGAGGCTGTTTGAGAAGGTTTGAACCCTAACAAAACTGCCTACACATAGTTTGAAGCACAACACCAACACAGCTACTGTAGTAGGTCAAAGCTGAGTGGTGGAAAATCTTGGTAGAGCATGGGTGTAATAGGCATTGTGATGCTCATGTGAATTTCCTTTATTTTTCAGCTTCGGACTAATGCATATTCTCACATAAACATTTTTTTTGTTTATAAATTATAGAATTCGTAGTTCGTTGTCTGATTAGCTACCAGCTCAGAAACAAAATGACAAACACTTTGAAAACAGCTACTGCAGCATCTATTTTGCTATAAATGTGCTCCTACTTAACTTCTATTTTTATTCGCAAATGCGAATGAAATGCTTGCATTGTGGAGCCCTGACAACCCACCAATGTGGATGGTGAAAGACATTTTACCCATCAATGCCAAAATCTACCCACATTTGGCAGGTGTTACTTTTAGATCTCTTGCATGTCATCATGGCAAACCTGACATCTTTAAAAACACAGTGTACATGTATCAATAGAAATAGTGCTTTTACACAATGTAGAAACCTAATATTCCACAAACAACTCAGTAATTTCAAAGAAAGGTATTTGTTTAAACATTTTAGCTTTTATAATAAATACATATCTTTACATGTTAGTTTAGGGCACAACATGTGCTTCAAAAGTAGCTAGAATTAATATAGGCTGTATCTCAATTTTAAAAAATCTTATTTTCTGGTGCTACTAAATGTTATGTGCTGCTCCTAACCTTTAAGTTGGGAACACACTAACACTATTTTTTAAATTTAGAGCCCTGAATTCAATATTTACCTTGAGTGGACACGTGGTTGGTTTTGGAGGGGTGGGAGATGGGTGCCAAGGGAGCCTCTGGGGCACAGGGGGCAGGGATAGGGTCTGAGGAGGGAGAGGCCGAGACAGCAGGAGGAGATGGAGTCCTGTACTTGACCACCCCCTCACATGCTGCTTCACACTCATCTAGAGAGAAAGAGGGTGAATGTGCATTCTACGAAAGCAGAAAGTTCTTCTGTTAGTTGTTTACTATAGCCAGGGAAAGTGTCTCACCTCCGTCAGTGTAGTTATCCTTATAGTTGTCCTTGCCTTCCTGACTGTTGTCCTTGACTTCCTGACCGTTTTCATCTTCCTCTAGAGCTTCAAACTCCAGATCCTCTTCAGTGATGGTGCCCTTGGAGCCTTTCTGCTCGGACAAGCATAAGGCTCAGAATAGACATAAGTAACATGCAAACACACACACGTAGACAAACAGACAGAAATAATGCCTGCCAGCCAACACACACCTTGATGCACATGAAGGCCCCCGAGGAGTCAAAGGTGCCCATCTCTCCATCCTCTTCATCAGTGCACCACTCAGGAAGGCCGTCCCTGTCGTCCTCCCTGCGGGGGCCCTCGCTGTCACGGAAGTCAAACTCAAACTTCCTCCGGCCGCCATGATCCCGCCAGCCTGCAGACCGAGGACCCCCATCTGTGGGTGTGATTTTGATTTGAGAAGGAGTGTCCATCAGACATGGAAAACATGCAAAGTATACACAACATTAGTCTTAAGAAGAGGGTGTGAGAGTGGTTAGGTGTGTGTCAGTGTGTACCATCACGGCGGGTTCCTGCAACTCTCCAGGCTGGCTGCTCTCCCCCTCCTCCTCCTGCTGCCTCTTCCTCCTCCTCCCGAAGGGTACGCCAGTTACCACTGTCGGCACGCCAGGAGTCCTTCCTGCCAAGAGGTCCCGCCTCCTCAAACCCTGGACGCACTACCTCAGCACGCCTGATTGGCTTCTCAAACTTGGGCCTCTCAGCTCTGATAGAAGGAAAGACGATAAACAACCATCAATATGATCGAATGATAACCATCTGGGGGCGAGGGCAGCATAGTATAGGACAGTGAGCCTACCGGTCATCCCAGCTTTGGCTGCGGAGCATTTCTCGGCCACGACCGAAGCCCACCTCTCCATCATCAGGACCTCCAGGAGCTCTTTGGTAGAATGCACCTTCACCTCTTCCTCTCCCTGCCCAAACAAACATAAGAAATTCCTTCAGAGGCCTACTCAGCCAGTTAATACATTTCCATATGTATAGTTGCACCATCCTGATCACTCCAGGTGGTGACTAACTGCACCGCTACCTCTGATGCCTCCTCCACGACCCTTGGCCACACCTGCAGGGGCGGCCCCGCCTCCCTTTCCCATCAACCTCAGCACAGCCACACTGTTCACAGACATGGAGAAGTTTCTCTGCAGGACAGAAGGAAGGAAAATGACGTTGACACAGAAAGACATTTTGTCAACATACACTGAAACAGGATCAGCACATCATGGATGAAAGTAGCAACTAAGATCTGAGAGTTAATCCTGGCCAAATACTTCTCAGGGATCAGAACAACTCTAACTCAATAACCACTTCTATATATCCTGCAGTCTCACCTGCTCCTCCTCAGTTAGAGGCTCCAGTGCCAAAGGCTGCACAGGCTCATCCTGCAGGATAGCAGCAAACTCCTTATCCTGCGTGATATCCTCTGGGGGCTGGGAACACAGTTTGGTTTACTTCAAACCCACTAGTCATAACCGGCCAGACACCTTTAACACAAACCGCTGTATTGGAATCCTCATTAGAGTGAATCACTCATTACATAAGCTTACTTTGTCATCTTTGATATAAAGTGCTAGCATCTCCTCACGACCATAGCGGTAATCAGCCAGCTTGGACTTTGGCAATGCTGGAGAGGGAGGGGGGGACGTCACACTCCGCCCTCTGGATAGTGCACGGAGCCTGGGGAGAAGAAATCACCATCAGCACAATCCATGCATGCATAAATAACACTTCAAATGCAATCATTATTACTGACATAATAGTACTGGGCCATGTGTAAGACTATATCCGTCTATTATCTTCACCTCAAGTTTAAGTTGGATATGCATCGCCCATTATCTTCCCCTAGACAACTAAGGGCAACAAGCAGGAGCAGAATAAAAACAGTACACAATACAACGCCATTGATTATCTTTTGGAACAATTTTGAGATTAATTATTGGCAATGTAGCAAGAATTTATGTTTGCGGGTGCTCTTATTGAATCATTGGAGTAGGGATAAGGACAGGCCCAACTAAGTGTAAACACCTGCTGATTGAGGCATTTTGAAGGACAAGTTGCGACATTACATTATTTTAAGCTAGCTATATATATGAAGAATCATCAATAAACACAATGTGGTTCTCATTTCTTTACATTCTAAAACTGAAATGACCAAGGTCATGCACTCACTCTGAAAACAAGCCAATGGGGAAAGGGAAAATGGAGAAGGATAGAATGCAGTGTGCTGAGAATGGGCCAATGAGGAAACAGAATGGGGCACTGAGGGAGGAAGGAGAAAAGGAAGGACATGGGGAGTAAGTGTGGACCCCTAAAATAGTGAAGATTTTCTTTAATTTGCTGACATATAAGATTGTTTAATTTAAAAACAAGAGTTGGTTATGGGCCAGGAATGTAAGCAGGGAGGAAAGAAGAATGAATGAGTTAGAGAAGGAAGAGATGCGTCACCATTCTGGGCCGAAGTTAAGTGTTTCAGCAGTCATACTCCTCTCTTCAACTGGAGCTCAAGGCTTCTGTTGGCACAACAAGGACAACAGTCAAATCATGTCATGGCGCCACATAATCAACCAATCAAATGTCCTCTTTGGGAAGTAATGAATGAAATACTATCTCCTACCACACAGCTCAAACACTTGTACTCAATAACACACATCCACATATAGGACACAACAATATGCCAGGGAAACGTTACAGAGTGAGTGGAGCTCTAACCTTGTCCAGTGGATTGAACCAGTTCAGTCCAGATACGATGAGGGGGTTAAAGGCTATTTGGTTCTTCTCTGTGCAGTGGTTTAGAGTAGGTGTACTTGGGCCAAACAAATCTGTTACACTGAGCAAATAGCTGCAAGGCTCTGGGAAAGGGGTTAGGTGAGGTGACGGAGTGACCAAATGTGACAGCAAGCTCACCAATCAACAAATGAAAACAAAAACTAAATGTTTACAGACAAATAGCACTAGGAATTACAACATGGGAGTTGATCATAATAATTGACCATGAAGCATAATTGTGAAGAACAGGAGATCACAGGGAGCGATATGTGTATCTTCTTCACATGCATTTATTATTCTCTCCACTTCTGTCTTCTTACTCCTGCTTGAGTATTTCCATCGGATCTATTGTTCCTCCTTGTAAACACCTGGGGAAATGAGACATTCAATTTAGTTTTCACATGCAAATAATATTTACCACACTAAAGTTGTTATAACTGACAAGTGTTTTCACTTTAGTTGTGCATTGACAGTTCGTATATTTCGCCTATCTAAGCTGAAGGCCAGCTTAATTTCCGAGCTCTGTTCATAGCTAAACTATTCAGCCGACTAAGTAGCAACTAGTCAACTGTGCCAACTGAACATTAACGTTAGCTAGCTAAGTTCGCTAACTACGTTACCTAGCTAACTTTGCAATTACATAACACGTCATAACCAACTGGTTTCGATTCAAAACATGTTACAATTAAGTTAAAATAGAAATTAGCAAATTTAAAATACACTCAATGTAACTGTGGTGTTTTCGATTAACCACAAATGGCAAACAATTCGTAGTTAGTTTCTGCTGAAGTCAGCTTGGAACATTGAATTAGCTATTTGCACATTCGAACGAATCACTTCAGACAAATACGTGTTCATGAAGAAAACTTGAGATTCATTTGAAGTTGCGCAAGTACATTTACCTAATTGAACCAGTTTGCTAAAATGAACTACCGTATTTGCAGCCAGCTAACTGACCTAGCTAAACAACGGAGGTAAATAGCTAACGTTAGATGAGTAACCATGAAAAGCAGTGAGCAGCCCTCCACCCGCTCCGACTCGCAACGCGCAGGATACATCTCAACTTTAGGCTGCTGCTTTGGCCTGCACTTCTGCTAGCTAAACGTAGCTAACATGGTTGCACATTGCGCGGATTGCTAATTAACAAGCTAGTTAGCTAACCATCTTGACACAATCCATGAGAAATTAGAATTATATTAATTTTAAGCAGTGCAATTTATTATATTGCAGTATAATGTTTGATAAATAATTGTGCCAATTTTTACTTACCTTTTGTTGAAAGCTGGTCGCACTAGCTAGCCAGCTAAGTTGCCAGCTAGCCAGCTACAACTTAGCTAGCTGGTAGCTGCAAATTTTGCGAAATTGGAATGTAGCTAACGTTAGTTAAGTCCTCTTTTTAACAACATATGCGTGTATTTCGCAATGACCTGTATATCTCCAGGTTTCTTCCTTGCAACTATATGTTGAATATTTGCTTGAACCACGTTTAATTATAATTTCAACTGACCAACGTTCGCTGCGAATATTTTCATAACTCGCTTTCTCGTCTTGTTTGTGTTTTAGAAAAAATGGCCTCTCTCCTTGCATTATTTGACAGCTGTTATTTTTTTTATACCTCTATCGAGAATTCAGGCGAACTAGTTGTTGGTGCTTTACCGCCACCTCTCTGACTGGAGTGGGACAAACACTGGAGCTGGAGACTTATATCAATTCAATTCAAGGAGCTTTATTGGCATGGAAAACGTGTTAACATTGCCAAAGCAAGTGAGGTAGATAATATACAAAAGTGAAATAAACAATAAATATATCAATATATCTCCCTCACTAACTTTAAGAATCAGCTGTCAGAGCAGCTCATAGATCATTGCGCCTGTACATAGCCCATCTGTAAATAGCCCATCCAACTACCTCATCCCCATACTGTTATTTCTTTTTTTGCTCCTTTGCACCCACAGTATCTCTACTCTGCACATTCATCTTCTGCACATTTATCACTCCGGTGTTTAATTGCTAAATTGTAATTACTTCGCCACTACGGCCTATTTATTGCCTTACCTCCCTAATCTTACCTCATTTGCACAAACTGTATATAGATTTTTTGTATTGTAAATGAGAACTTGATCTCAACTGGCCTACCTGGTTAAATAAAGGTGAAATAAATAAAATAAAATAAACAGAGAGAGAGACTTTCAATTTCAGAGACAAGTAAACTGACAGCTTCCTGCTTCCTTCTTGAGCACCTTTCTCCGTGGTTTCTTGCGTCCCTGAGCGAGCTCAGCCGCTGCCCTGGGTGCTAGTTGTGGTGATGGTGGAGGCAGAGGTACAGGAGAACTACTCACCTGAGTGTCGTGAGTGCATGTACATGGGCACAACACCACTGGGACTTAAGAATAAATGTCTGAAGAAGATTTGCCAACGCTACAACGGCAAGCCACCCTGTATGATACCCTTGGCCACATTCCCGTCTCCTCAGCCTACACCTTTAAGCACTCTGACGGCACCAAAAAGGTTAATGTGCCCTAGATGTATGAGCCACAGGTATTTTTACAGACTCCTGTATCTAACAGGATCTCTGCAACCTTGCCTTGTGGTCGTGCCTACAGATGAATGAATCAGATTCACTGTCATTGGCTAAAGTAACAACTCTATGGCCTTTGTGCAAATAGAATGAATAGTGAGAAATATACTGTTGTGTTAAGAATGTGCATCCAAAGAGAGATTCCACGAGGTTCCACTGGCTGTGATTCCTTGAGTACAACTATTCTGCTTTCCTTACTAATCCTCAGCTCTCTATCAGCTCTAAACAGTGTCTGATTTTGGGGAGATGCAGCCCTTTCCTCAAGGCGACCTCCATCACAGTTTTGAGGATGCTCAGGTGGTGCTGGAAGACTACTCCAACACTGTGAACTTTGAGCGTGGCCACCTGAACCCTGACGAGCACCAGTCTGACCCCAACGACAAGGCAGCCACTTAAACCTTGACCAACGTGGTGCCTCAGGTCCGGGAGTTCAACATCGGCCCCTGGAAGATCCACGAGCACACCATCCGCCACCGCCTCAACAACTACTGCCGCCGCACCGCCTTCGTGGTAACTGGTGTCACCACCTCCGGGAACATGATCAGTCGCCACAACATTGACCACGTGACTGTCCCCATCTACTTGTGTTCGGGCCTACTGCTGCATCAACTACAACCGCAACGCGCCCTTTGAGGAGCGCTCCAAGTTCCCAGCCTATGTGGCCCATGGACTCAATGAGAAAGAGAGGCCTGAGGTGGTGGAGATATCTGTTCAGCAGCTGGATAACTTCCTCAAGAGTGTCACCTTTGTTGACAATACCTTTCAGATCTTCTATGATAACTGTGTGCCACCTGATAATGGCCTGCACATGCCTTGACACAATACTTAGAATTATGTGTTGTGTGATTTACTTGACCTGTAATGTAATGACAAAGGAGGTAAATCTGATGTTGTCTTTCATAAACACTTGCGGTTCGCTTCCTCCATTTATTTTCTCTCAGAGCACGTACAGTATATCATGATCTCTCGCCTCATATATGAAATGTATAGCCTCACTCACTCACTCACTCACTCACTCACTCACTCACTCACTCACTCACACATTCTCCTTTGTCTCTGATACCAGTCTATACCATGGAAGTTCTTGTGTGCGTTATCTGTCTGTGGTTTTGTGCTAACCTACTATTACCAATGCCTTGCCACTGAAACTCACCTGATGCTGAAGGCCATTTGTTCTCCACAAAGAGAGATTAGAGAGCAGGTTTTACATTTTACAGCAATTTAAGCGTAAGTGGAGAGAGGAGAGACTGAGATGACAAGACAAAAAAGAGGGTTGATGGCAGAATGCTTTGCACAGGAGGGTTCCACGCAGCTCACTGTAATTGGTCCTCTCAGTAGATTGTAGTATTCCATAAGAGTGGTCTTATGATAGGTGACAGCCAATTCAAGGCCTGTCATACTCTGATTAGACAATCCAAGGAATTGAAAGGCAGCATTCAAGAATATGTGAAAATGTGATATACTGCCTAGAACGTGACGTAATCCTATAGCTTATAAAGTACCACAGCATGAGTCATAATACCCATAAAACTTAGCGGTCAAACACGGAAATGATTCCAATAACTTTTACATCATTAATGTTTTCCATATGGGATTTTCGAAACACTTAAAATAAGGGTGTGTTTCCTGTCGGTTTACCCTAGTGTGACATTTTGATAACAGTGTATATCCCTCTCGGACAAGATGATTTTTATCGATATATTTGCTTGTATATATCCCCACAAATAGAAATGCTAATTAGCTGTTAATCTGGCTATCACACAGAATGACAAATGCCGTGATGATCTGGACTGCCGAATCGAGGCAAAGGTAATAATCTCTGGATTAACTAGCTAACTTTAGTAATGAATACTTGTCTGAATTTGTTTAAATTGGTCATTTTGTATTTGTATTTATTATGGATCCCCATTAGCCATACTCTAAATACTCTTTCTGGGGTCCAGTAAAATTAAGGCATTTATACAATTTTTAAAGCATTACAATACATTCATAACAGATTTCACAACACACTAAATGTGAACTGTCTTCGGCAAGTTTTACATTTACACAATACCTGTTAGCATAGGTGTCAGCTAGAGATGACCTGCAGGAGTTTGCAGGGATTTGTAGTCCTGCAAGATGTCTACTTTGATGCTAATTATAATTTGAGAATTTGAGAACAAATAGAGCTGAATTATATTGATAAAAGTAATCTTGTCCGAGAGAGATTTACATGGTTAACAAAATGTCACACCAGGGAAAGTCAACATGAAACACAGGCCTTGATTGAAGTGGTTCTAAAATCCCCTATGGGAAAAATTTTAGGGGAAAAAAACGATTGGAACTATTTCAGCGTTTGACTACTAGGTTTTATGTGTATTGTGTATGTCCACCAGTGGTGGTCGGTGCTGTTAAAGATTTTTTTTCATGAGGATGCCCTTATTTCTATTACAGCATATTGGATGACTGTAATTCATACTCGATTCACCCAGTTCAATGTCACATCGATAGGTTGATACTCAAATTTTCCCTACAGCCATCATTAGGTTGCTACAACCTAGCCTGTGAATGACAGTTTACAATATAGGTGCACAGGTCGAGAGACATTTGAGTAATCAAGGTGACAGACAGTGAGCGTCACATTCAATACCACCTTTCACACTCTTGCCTGCATCTCGCTCATCTAGGTTTTAATCATTAGTTTAATAGTTCTAAACCAGGGTTTCTGTTGGACATATTCAGATATGTTTATCCCCGTTTTGTTCCGTTTGCTTCCGTTTAGAACGTTTCTCAACAGAATTGGCGGAATAATACACCCCGTATCCCATGCAAACACAGTTCACTTTCATAGCAGCCACATACAAACAGCATGATCACTTTGATTGTTGTAGCTATATTTCCTTCTCGCATCTACACACTCTCCTCCTCTCAACTTTTCCCTTCAGTTGTGGACTTCAGTACATAACATATCAGCTGTCTGTGACCAGTTGAAAAAACCTTTCCAAGTGAAACCTTCATATCATATCTGCTAACTGCTACACACAGCCTATATAAATATAGCTAGTTCTCTCTCTCTTGCTTCTCCTTCATTTTTGAAGAAATCAATTTGTTCAAAACTGTTCAATTATTCACTTTCTCTCGCTTTGAGTTAAATACTCACCACATTTTATGCACTGCAGTGTTAACTATCTGTAGCTTATGCTTTAATTACTAGATTCATACCCTGATAATTTGATTGGGTCCACAACATGTCAGTTCAGGCTGCAAGAGCTCTGATAGGTTTGAGGATGTCCTCCCGAAGTTGTCATAATACTGTGTAAGTCTATGGAAGCGGTGACAACCATGAGCCTCCTATCTTTTGCATTGCAGTTCGATATACCCAGAGGAGGATGGAAACTAGCTGTCCTCTGGCTACACCATGGTGCTACCCTACAGAGTGCTGTTGAGACTACTGTAGACCTTCATTGCAAAACAGTATGTTTCAATAAACTATTTGGTGGCGTGAATATATTGAGTATAGTTTTAACTTTTTGAATGTTTCACTATTGTTATGAAATTCACTTAGGATTATCCTCCCCTTCTTTTTCTGAGGAGCCTCCACTGGCATCCACTGTGGGGCTCTATAGCCTCCCCAGTGAGTGTACTACCTCCTCTGCTAAGACAACACTGAGCTCACTAAGCTGGGACTGAACAGGCTGCCACCAGGTGCTGAGGGTAGGCAACAACACATCTGCCACGCTGACCCTCAAAATGACACGCTGACCCTCGTGTACTCCTGTTCACCCACAACTGCGTGGCCGCTCACAACTCCAACACCATCATTAAGTTTGCAGACGACACGACGGTGGTGGACCTGTTTACTGACGACTATGAGATATAGGGAGGAGGTCAGTAACCTTATTGCTTTAACTCTTTTGACTCATCAAATAAGATGCTGCTATTGTTTATTATCTATCCTGTTGCCTAGTCACTTTATCCCTACCTATATGTACATATCTACCTCAATTACCTCATATCCCTGCACATCTACTCGGTACTGGTACCCCGTGTACATAGCCAGGTTATCATTACTCATTGTGTATTTATTTTTCTTTCTCTCTGCATTGTTGAGAAGGGCCCGTAAGTAAGCGTTTCACTGTTAGTCTACACCTGTTGTTTATGAAGCATGTGACAAATACAATTTTATTTGATTTGATTTAACAAGGTCTTTATGGCCTTTATGCTTGGTCAAGTCCTGCTGAGGCTGTTCCTCTTAAAGTTCCCCCTAAATTGCTAGATTGATGGTAGCAGTGGGGATAGTCACTCAGGCTGACATATATTACTGTGTCCTTGTCTGCGTTGGGCTTTGTGCGTGGGTTGCTTCTCTGCTAGAGGTTAAAGTGACCTGGCCTCCATGTATGTTAGGGTACTACTGCTATATGTATGTTCTTATATTTTCAGCTGTAAAAATTTACTGTTACAGTAAATTCACGTAATTGCTTTGCTGATTGGACAATATGGAACAGACCAACGCCTATTCTTGTTATTCATTCACAACACAAATTGGTTGGATAGCAGATCCCTCTGTCACATTATTTTACTCACTTTGCATATCTGGTCTGTGGTGTTTAAATTCTAACTCTACACCTTGTCTTTCACTTCACTCTCCTGCAGTTGTTCTGGTAAGAGCCATGCAATTCTCTCCGGGCTGTTTGGTGTTGGTGTTCTCCCTTTTCCATAGTGCACCTAGAGCTCCGGCCACTGTGGTTGAGGACTTCAACCATGTAGAACGATGCAAGGATTCCTTATACATGGGAACCCCACCACGGGGAATCATTGATGCCAAACTGAAGAAGATCTGTCAGCGCTATGCAGACAAGCCACGCTTCGTGACCCTGTACGACCCTCAGAAACGAATCCCTGTCTACTCAGCCTACTCCTTCAAGAAGACAGAGGGAGACCGGCGCGTGGACTACCCCTGGATGTATGAGCCACAGGTCAGTCAAATGCATTTTTGCTGTTGTTGTGAGTCTACTCCTTAAATGTTATGTTATACGTGTTTTCTATCTGAAAATGATGGTAATGTTAAGTCCCTATTTTGCAGTGACAGGAGTTGAAATGTTATAGCTGTTAACTGATTTATCATAGCCCTTCATTGAACAGTGTATAGCTTCTTTCCCTTTGTTACTATGTAGTCTACAATCGTGTGAATGATATGCTAATCCTTCTCCCCTCTCTCCAGCTGGCAGAGGTTGATGGCAATGGAAACATGCTACCCTTCCCTACCGGCTACCTGCACATGAAGTTTGAGGACAGCCAAGCAGTGCTGGATGACTACTCTGACGTAGTACTGTATGAACGTGGCCACCTGAACCCAGACCAGCACCAGTCTGACCCTCATGACCGCGCCTCCACTTACACCCTGACCAACGTGGTGCCAGAGATCAGAGAGTTCAACATTGGGCCGTGGCGTGAGCACGAGGAGCGTATCCGTGTCCGCCTCAACAACTACTGCCGTGGCACCGCATTCATTGTCACAGGGGTGACCACTACAGGTCACATGATTCGCCGGAACAACCAGGACCGCGTGGCCATCCCTGAGGACGTGTGGACTGCCTACTGCTGCACTGACTACGACCGCAACGCCCCCCACGATGTCCGCATCCGCTTCCCCTCCCAGGCTGCCCTGGCCAAGAACGCCAAGGAGGGCAACATGGTCCACGAGATAACTGTCCAGGACTTGGAGAACTTCCTGAAGACCCGGATGGACGTAGACCAGAACCTGCAGCTCTTCTATGACAACTGCATCTCCCCCTCCCCCCTCCCTCTGTACCTCCACCACACCATCTAAACGCTCCCCAGCAGCTACCATACACACCTACTCTCTGTGCTCTGTGTATCTCAAATGTGTATGCTCAGTGGGCTAGTAGTTTTTATAATGATTAAATATGATGTACACTGGCAGTTTGTTAAAAGTTTTGTACTTGTAACAGAACATTCATAGCATTTGGTCATGCTTTGGATATGTTTTTATTATCTAAGATCTGCTTTGCAAATGACTTCTGTTGTAGTGTAGGGTAATTGTCCTTCCAAATGACTTCTGTTGTAGTGTAGGCTAATTGTCCTTCCAAATGAATTCTGTTGTAATGTAGGGTAATTGTCCTTCCAAATGAATTCTGTTGTAGTGTAGGGTAATTGTCCTTCCAAATGAATTCTGTTGTAGTGTAGGGTAATTGTCCCTCTAGTTTCTGTATTTCTAGCACTCTTTTTAACTGCAATTGGCTTTGCCGCTATCTGTCCCCTTATAAAACAGCTCAGTGGCATTCAAATACAATGGTGTAGTGTGTCAACCATTCATGGAAAGGTGTTATCTGCGCATAGTTGGAAAGTGGTTGTAAAATGGACTATATCATCAAAGGCTGTAAAGAGTGTATCTTCTTTGAATAAAACAAATGAGTTCTCTGACTTCCAGGTGTCATGTTTTACTGTTTCAACCCAAAACCACTGTTCCCAAAGAGAAGGTCCTGCACACTTTAATTTATGCCTCATAATTCATTTACCTCTCAGATTATTCTGATTGACACGTTAAAAATCGTCCTCCAAAATGTGCCCATAGCTCAGGCAGCCCGACCATCCGCTCAGAACATGTTGAGCTGTGTGGTCATTAAACTAAGTGTTTGTGTGCATGGGTGAATTTGAATGAATGGTGTCTGAGCGGATGCAGTATAGCAATTTTTACATGAACTTTCTCGTAAACTATAGCCGCTCATATCTTCTATTACCTTTATTACTTGTTCTTTTTTACTTTACTTTACTTGTATTTTTATTGATTAATGTACTGCATAGTTGAGGGAAGTAGCACATAATCATTTCGATGCACCTTTTATACCTGCTGTGTATTTGACTAATTCAATTTGATTTAATTTGATGATAAAAAAAGGCCTCTCCTTATTAGGTGCCTACAGTTCTCAGTGCTTTTGAGCATGTGACTCGTATAAGTTTCCCCACTGGATGTGGGAATGGTTAGAACTGGGAGCATCGGGCTTACAGGTATGTCCTGCCAATCCTATAACATTGCTTTGCATGGGAAAGAGCCATTAATAAGTTTAGTGAAAGTAACGCTAACACTGACAGACTGCTAAATGCTGATGAGACTGACAGACTGCAGAATTAGTAACAGAGGAGTGTGAAGGTATCAGAGCAGTATTAAATACAGGGATATTTCTTTAGAGCATGAGGTCAACTTGGCAGCAGTCTTGGTATGCTGTTCTGAGTATGTTCCTGTGGGTGCCCTGGGCCTGGTGTGGCATGGTGGAGGACTTTGACCATGTGGAGCACTGTAAGGACTATATTTACATGGGCATACCACCACGGGGCTACCTGGCGGGCAGCAACCTGAAGAAGATCTGCCAGATCCTGGAGGACAACCCCCGATTCGTCACCCTCTATGACCCCCGCAGACACATGCCCCTCTACTCTGCATACACCTTCAAACGGTCTGACGGGGAGAAGAGCATGGACCAGCCCTGGATGTACAAACCACAGGTGAGTTGATGTCTGAGGACAGAGAGAAGGTAAGGAAAGTTAATTATTGTAACAACTGTGTTTTTTTCCCAGTGTGAGAATTCCCATGTCTGTAACTACAATTACTGTCTCATATGAAGGAGACTATTATGGTACCTTAGATATGGACTTGAACGATATTCAAAAACTAAAGCTCACTGTCTTGATCAGAGAATGAGTGAGCCTTTGTTTTTCGCACACACCCTCTATCTTCCTTTAGTAATAGCATGAATTACCACAATAAATATAGAGCTCTTTAATTTCAGCTAATCACAAAAGTAGGCTCTAATTTAAAGATAATCTCTCTCTCTCTTTCTAGCTGGCCTCCAGTAAATCCAGCGGTAATATGGAGGTCTACCCACAGTCGGCTCAGATGCACAAGCATCTCATGGACAGTCAGGCGGTGCTGGAGGACATTACAGACGTGCCCCAGTATGTGCGTGGCCAACTGAACCCAGACCAGCACCAGTTGGAGCCCCTCGACAAGGCAGCCACCTACACCCTGTCCAACGTGGTGCCTCAGATCAGAGAGTTCAACACTGGCCCCTGGGCCCAGCATGAGGACCGTATCAGACAACGCCTCAACATCTACTGCCGCGGCAATGCCTATGTCATCACGGGAGTTACCTCGGCCGGGAACATGATTCGGCGAGACAACCAGGACCGCGTGGGCATCCCAGAGTACATGTGGACGGCCTACTGCTGTCCAGACTACGACCACAATGCCCCCTACCTAGAGCGCTACCACTTTCCTGTGTTTGGGGCCTATGGTCTGAAAAATAGGGTCAACAATGCTGTGGTGGAGGTGCCTATCAAGACACTAGAGACGTTTCTGAAGGGGACGGTTGGACGTGGACAAGAACTACCAGATCTTCTACAATGACTGTGTGCCTGATGACATGTAGCCATACTAGAAAAGTTTTGTCTATAGCTGTAATGGTGACGGACATAAAAGCAAGGTTTTAGTATTGTGGGATCAAATGGTACATGGTGTTGATGTATTTATTCATACGTACACCAGAGGGAGCTTCTGTCAAACTTCTGCGTTTACATTGTAGTTACTGGCCCAATGCTCATAACCGCTAGGCTACCTGCCATCCACTACGTGGGGTTTATTTTTTTTTTTTTTTTTTTTGGGGGGGGGGGGGTAAAAAACTTGACCTGCATTTTGTCTACTTTGAAGCAACATTTTACTGTCAGTAAATGCAAGTAGACTGACACAACTATGTAACTTCATTCACTTTAGGACCCGAACCACGAATGTAGGTCAGTGGACAGGAAGGGGTTTTAAATGCATCCCATTGGCAGCATTGACCGGACAAAAGGATTTTAGATGCTTCTCATTTTTTTTAGTTGCTAAGTGGTTCATATTTGGTTCCTCTGTCCTTCTTGGCACACAATCTTTTTGCGTCTAAAAAAATCCCTAAAGCTGTATGAATAGGTCTGTATTTTTTACAACTGCAGGGCAACCCCAAACAATAAATGGACATATGCTACACCTATAGACAATTTTCACTCCTAGATTAGGGGAGTGTGGTATATTGAGCATTTTTTTTACATTTAGCATCACTACATCAAGGGAAATATAGTATTATTTCTAACAAATATATCTACATATATTTCAGGATGGGTATCCCTGGAAATAATCAGAATTAATGTAAACATAACAGTTTTGAAAACATACCGTGCCCCAAAAAAGCATAGGGACAGGGTAAATTGAGCCACCTTGGGGTAAGTTGGTGATGGTGTCCTGTGACAGTGGGCGATGGTAGGTCAAAGTTTAATTCATGGAATGGGGGTGTGATATATTATATATCTTAAATGTATACGTCACACCCTGGCAGGGAGGGGCTGTGACTAAAATTACCAGACTACGCCAGTTTCTGTTTAATACAGGGAACACTTCAACCAGTGAAATGCTGCTTTCAAAACAACTGAGAACTCGTAACTGGGAAATCTTTCCATCTTCAGTGTGTTCAAGACAACTGGGAACTCGAAGAAGAAAAAAACAAGCTCCGACTGGGAAAAGGTGTTTTTAACGGACATCCAACTCAAAATTCCAAGTCGGGAACTCAAGCCTCTTTCTAGAGCTCTGACTTTCCGACCTGAAGATCACTGACATCCTGATTCGACCTTGTTTTTTTCAGGGTTCCCAGTTGTCTTGAAAGCACCATAAGACACACAGGTTTGGGATGACAGGCCACCTTTTGGATTGGATCATGAGCAATACAATGGACCAGGCAAAACTATATTAACAATACCATTTTATTACAAAGATCTTTCAGTTACAACATTCCAAACCAACTCGTCATATTCTGTTTCAACTTTGCCAGTATAAATAACCACAGTCAATGACAAATACCCTGATGATGATACACACCCCTCTTGGAGCAAGAACTACAAAATAAAAAACGACAGCCGACAACCCTGAACGCAGAGCGAACTATTTTTAGGACGGATGCCACTACGTGCTAGCTCCAACCAGAGCTCTGTAGTTCAGACCTTTGTAGTTTGGACGAAAAACTTGTATCTTGCACTCCAGCGTCACGGACGTACTTGACGCAAACACAGGTGCACCAAAGGTTAAAAGGGAGGCAGAGGTCATGAACTGCAATGAAAGAGAGAAAGTCGTTTAGGGATCCTCTAATCACAGGAGGATCATACAAAAAAATAAATTATATTAAGCACCGCAAATCTCATAGTCACAGGACACACATGCAATCAGCAATTATTAAGGTCAGTCATTGGTGAAAGCAAACATAGATCTGTGAAAATTCAGTTAAATAGGAAAGCTAAAGTCCACCCTATGTCACATGCCTACATTCAGATATAGATATCTGTTCAATATCACTTAACCTTTCAAAGGTAAAAGTACAAATTATTTCAAATTCCTTACATTAAGCAAACCAAGATGGCACAATGTTCCTATTTTTTTGTTGCCTTGAGCACACTCTAACATTTAGACATAATTTCAAATTAAGCATTTGCGTTTAGTGTGTCCACCAGATCAGAGGCAGTGGGGATGATCAGAGATGTTCTCTTGTTAAGAGCGTGAATTGGACCTTTTTCCTGACTTAAATGTAACTAGTACTTTGGGTGTCAGGGAAAATGTATGGAGGAAAAAGTTTAAAAGTAAAAAGTTGTAAAAAATATCGTAAAGTAAAAGTACACATTCCTCACAAAAATGCATATGTACTTTACACCATTGATGGTGTCCTAGAAACAAGGTGAGGCCCAACTAACCCTTTGGCACAACATACCTGTATATTTATAGACTCTATAGGCCTATCTGTGATAAATTATTTTCCACACAAATAAAACAGAGAAAATATATTTATGCACAATAATCAATTCGGCATTTGAATCAATGTTCATTCAAAGCATATGGCAACCATTGCAAAGTAAAATATGGCATTTCCTCATTCTTAAATCAGTTACGAAAGACTAGAAACGATCACAAAAACGTTTTTGACGTCATCAGATGCGCGAATCACTGTGGGAATCCGGATGGGTTACTGGGTACATCAATGCCATCCATTCATCTAATTTAGAACAGACCGCTGAAGAATGACAGTCTGTACTTGAATGTTCAGCATACAGTGTGGTAAAATAAATCAATAAGTACACGGCAGCTTGCCAAAACACGACACGGCTAACCTAGAATGAAAATAGCCGCGCCCGGAGAGACCATCGAGCTTTCATCTCTGGTGCGCACGGGGCATTCCATTGCGCTCTGAACAAGGGGCAAGGACACAAGTGGAGAAAGCCTATTTCAAGCTAATTTCATATTGTGAATGCCTAAATACTAGACAATTCGGCGTAAAAAGTTATTTTTTACGGAGTATATTGCACATGTACTTTGTTTAGCAGCGCCTTCTAAACATGTTGCACCATTTTGCGAATGACTTCCATTTCAGGTAAATTACACATTATTTGATAACAATACTGTTTTTGTAATATACGGTAATACTGAAGCAAACATGTTAAGGCGATTAGGTCTATCCATTAACTTTTGTGCGCAAAGTTCCAAACGCATGTTTGAAAGTTTCCAGATTATATTTTCAGATGGACGTGCCTACGGTGCCTTCAATGGTATCGTTACGGCATGACTATTGGCATCCACAACCAGGTTTTCAGAATTTAAACGTCAAGGAGTTGCTGTATCTAGTCAATGGGTGAGGAATAGAACTATGCCCGCAACGATCTCTCTGGTGCATAAAGTAAGCAGTTTATTGGGTGTTTACACAGATTTGCAGACTTTATTGCAGGTGTAAAGAAATGCTTGTGTTTTCTAGCTCCAACAGTGCAGTATTATCTAGAATTACATAATAATGCACACATATATGTATATATATATATAACAGAAAGAGCAAGATCAGAACGAACAATGTCAGAGTCCTGAATACAATTATATATAATGGTGTGTATAGACAGTATATGAATAGAAAAGGTGTGTACAGCAGTCACTCCAATATTTGCAGGACAACGAGGACAATCTACCTTTCCAATGAAACTTTGCATTAGAAAGCAAAAAAGAAACCACTTGACCTCAATTTCGTCACTAGATTTCCCAACAAGGGTTCAAGGCATAAATGTACATATACCAGGCCTATATACAGTTGAAGTCGGAGGTTTACATACACCTTAACCAAATACATTTCAACTCAGTTTTTCACAATTCCTGACATTTAATCCTAGTAAAAATTCCCTGTGTTCGGTCCATTAGAATCACCACTTTATTTTAAGAATGTGAAATGTCAGGTATAATAGTAGAGAGAATTATTTATTTCAGCTTTTATTTCTTTCATCACATTCCCAATGGGTCAGAAGTTTACATACACTCAATTAGTATTTGGTAGCATTGCCTTTAAATTGTTTAACTTGGGTCAAACATTTCGAGTAGCCTTCCACAAGCTTCCCAAAATAAATTGGGTGAATTTTGGCCCATTCCTCCTGACAGAGCTGGTGTAACTGAGTCAGGTTTGTTGACCTCCTTGCTCACACATGCTTTTTCAGTTCTGCCCACAAATTTTCTATATGATTGAGGTCAGGCTTTGTGATGGCCACTCCAATACCTTGACTTTGTTGTCCTTTTTGCCACAGCTTTGGAAGTATGCTTGGGGTCATTGTCAATTTGGAAGACTCATTTGCGGCCAAGCTTTAACTTCCAGACTGATGTCTTAAGATGTTGCTTCAATATATCCACATAATTTCCATCCTCATGATGCCATTTATTTTGTGAAGTGCACCAGTCCCTCCTGCTGCAAAGCACCCCCACAACATGATGCTTCCACCCCCGTGCTTCACGGTTGGGATGGTGTTCTTCGGCTTGCAAGCCTCCCCCTTTTTCCTCCAAACATAATGATAGTCATTATAGCCAAACAGTTCTATTTTTGTTTCATCAGACCAGAGGACATTTCTCCAAAAAGTACGATCTTTGTTCCCATGTGCAGTTGGAAACCGTAGTCTGGATTTTTTATGATGGTTTTGGAGTAGTGGCTTCTTCCTTGCTGAGCGGCCTTTCAGGTTATGGCTATATAGGACTCTTTTTACTGTGGATATAGATAACTTTTTACCTGTTTCCTCCAGCATCTTCACAAGGTCCTTTGCAGTTGTTCTGGGATTGATTTGCACTTTTCGCACCAAAGTATGTTCATCTCTAGGAGACAGAACGTATCACCTTCCTGAGCGGTATGACGGCTGTATAGTACCATGGTGTTTATACTTGCATACTATTGTTTGTACAGATGAAAGTGGTACCTTCAGGCATTTGGAGAAAAAAAATTCTGAGGTCTTGACTGATTTCTTTTGATTTTCCCAATTTTCTCATGTCAAGCAAAGAGGCACTGAGTTTGACGGTAGGCCTTGAAATACATCCACAGGTACACTTCCAATGGACTCAAATAATGTCAATAGCCTATCAGAAGCTTCTAAATCCATGACATAATTTTCAGGAATTTTCCAAGCTGTTTAAAGGCACAGTCAACTTAAGTGTATGTAACTTCTGACCCACCGGAATTGTGATACAGTGAATTATACTTGAATAATACTTAATCTGTAAACAATTGTTGAAATAAATTACTTGTGTCTTGCACAAAGTAGTCCTAGCTGACATGCCAAAACTATAGTTTGTTAACAAGAAATTTGTGGAGTGGTTGAAAAACAAGTTTTAATAACTCCAACCTATGTGTAACTTCCAACTTCTTCAACTGTACCTCTACAGAAATCCATGACATACAGTAAGGTATCATTATGTTCTGAAACAATGCATTACAGTAAGAGTGACACAATAATTAGCCATGCACAATAACCTCATGATTATTTATCTGACATTGTGTTTATGTGTTCTTCTCAGGGTTAGAATGATCTGCATGGCCACAAACCTGTCTGCAGTTATTGGTCAATAAATCTGGGAAACCTGGGAGTTAGTTGTCATAGGGGGTTGATGTCTCTTCTGTGTAAATCCTCTGCAGAAGTAAATCAGAATTAGATTTTGTAACCCACCTCATAGAGAAGCCAACGTATTGGCTCGAATGGGTTTTCCCAGTCCAACAGTCAAAACAGTCAGTTAATATTGTACATCCTTCACAGTGTACCTGCTCTAGTGACCTTCTATTCTCTGGAACTGGTTGACATAACTTCCTGTTATGTGATTGTCAGATTTGCTGCCAGTCTGTAACTGCTCTCAGCTACCATTTCTAGCATTAGCCTGATGATGTGTGTGTGTGTGTCCCAGGGCCGGTGGTGGTACTGCTGACGGTACTCCAGTGGGCAGGACGAGGCCTCCCTTCTCCTGTCAGGCCCATCTGTGACCCCCGCGTCCTGGATCGCTTCATCATGGAGGCCCGCGACACAGAGACCGCTCTGGTGAGCTGAGGTCTAACCATCATGGACCTGAGCTACTTTTAAATGTTTGAAAAATGTCACATTAGAAGATGGATGATGATACTACCAGAGTGTATTATGTGCGGAGACAATTCAGCTTTGTTAGTGTGTTTGATCTGTTGGTGTGTCTCATCTTACCCTAACTGTGTCAATATGTCTTGCCTTCCTTCCCTCTTGCAGCGAGGTTGCAAGGCAGGGTGTGGGGTGACAGGCACATTTGTGGTTCCTCTGACAAATGTTGACTTTGTAGTCTGGGAGACAAAGGATGTGAGTACCTGTCTATCAGTTCAATACCTGAGTTGTTCCACGAAATTAGTGCTTTTTGATGAGTGCCCTTTGATATTTTAAGTAGAAATTGTGCACCAATATTGGTAAGATGTCTATATGACTATCGCCCAGTAGCACTCACATCTGTAGCCATGAAATGCTTTGAAAGGCTGATCATGGCTCACATCAACACCATCATCCCAGACACCCTGGATCCACTCCCATCCACATACTGCCTCAACAGATCCACAGATGACGCAATCTCTATTGCGTTCCACGCTGCCCTTTCCCACATGGACAAAAGGAACACCTACATGAGAATCAAAAAGAAAGGAGGACCAAGGAACTCTTCATATAATTAATTAAAATGCCTTTATTTGTATGGCATGTTCATTGGAGTACTCACTGGTGAAGGCCATGCAGCCAAACGTTTTTAAAATGTGTTTCCATTGAACATGCCATACAAATAAAGGCATTTGAATTAATTATATGAAGAGTGCCTTGGTCCTCTTTTCTTTTTGATGACCAATTTACCCCAAAACCTACTATTGTGTACCTTAGCAGCGCTTCCCTTCCCTTCCTCTTCTTTTTTTTTACCTTTGTGAGAATGCTATTCATTGACTACAGCTCAGCATTCAACATCATAGTGCCCTCCATGCTCATCACTAAGCTAAGGACCCTGGGACAGAACACCTCCCTCTGCAACTAGATCATGGACTTCCTGATGGGACGCCCCCAGGTGGTGAGGGTAAGCAACAACAGAGACGCCACGCTGACCCTCAACACGGGAACCCCTCAAGGGTGTGTGCTTAGTCCCCTCCTGTACTCCCGGTTCACCTGCATGGCCGCGTATGACTCCAACACCATCATTGAGTTTGCAGATGACATAATCACCGACGATGATGAGACAGCCTATAGGGTGTAGGTTAGAGACCTGGAAGAGTGGCAGGACAAGAACCTCTCCCTCAACCTCAGCAAGACAAAGGAGCTGATCATGGACTACAGGAAATGAAGGGCCAAGCTCGCCCCCATTCACATTGACAGGGCTGTAGCGGAGCGGGTTGAGAGCGGGTCTATCATGGTCCAAAAACACCAACACAGTGGTGAGGAGGGCACGACAACACCTCTTCCCCCTCAGGAAGCTTTGACATGGATAGATCCTCAAAAAGATCCTCCAAAAGTTCCACAGCTGCACCATTAAGAGCATCTTGACTAGCTGCATTACCGCTTGGTATGGCAACTGCTTGGCAACCGACCGCAAGGCACTACAGAGAGTGGTGCAGACGGCTCAGTACATCACTGGTGCCGAGCTCCCTACCATCCAGGACCTCTATACCAGGCGGTGTCAGTGGAAAGCCCTGAAAATTGTCAAAAACTCCAGCCACCCAAGTTATAGACTGTTCTCTCTGCTACCGCACAGCAAGTGGGACTGGTGCACCAAGTCTTGAACCAACAGGACCCTGAACAGCTTCTACCCCCAAGCCATAAGACTGCAAAAGAGTTAGTGAAATAGTCAACCAAATAGCTACCCGGACTATCTGCATTGACCCTTTTCACACTAACTTTTTGACTCATCACATACGCTGCTGCTACTGTTTACTATCTGTCACTTTATTTCTAGTTATATGCACAGTACATATCTAACTCAATTATCTCATACCCCTGCACATTGTCTCGATACTGGTACCCTTTGTATATTGCCAAGTTATCATTATTCATTGTGCAACATATATTATTTTATTATTACGTTTATTATTATTATGTTTGACTTTTCTATTTTCTTTCTCTGCATTGCTGGGAAGGGCCTGTAAGTAAGCATTTCACCGTTAGGCCACACCTATTGTTTACAAAGTTAACATTTGATTTGATTTGAATTTACATGGAGTCCATTGAGTCCACTGAGCTCTAACTGCCAATACATGTATTTCTGTACAGTGTACCCATTACTACAGGATTCACCCTAATGTGCATGCATCTTTAGCTATATAATGATAATGTATTATGACATTCTGTGAGTTTTGTTTTAGCGTACGCATGTATATAATGCGTGTATGTGTGTATTCCCAGACTGAGGAGCAGGCTTTGGAGGTCCAGTCGGGGATGTCTCTGTTCGGCCAGGCCCTGGGTGCTGTGAGGGAGTCAGTGAGCCGTGTTGCCGTGCAGATCCTCATCGACAACAACAACAGCAACATCCACAGCCTGGGCCAGGTGCTGCGCAGCCTCCACATCCAGGTAACTCACTGAGGAGTGTGAGTGTGGTGTGAACCTTTTTGTTATGTAGGGCCAGGAGAGTTCCTGGTCTGATCACATGGTAAAGAAAACCTCCTTGCCCAATAGGCA
Organism: Oncorhynchus masou masou; assembly: GCF_036934945.1. NCBI lineage: Eukaryota > Metazoa > Chordata > Actinopteri > Salmoniformes > Salmonidae > Oncorhynchus > Oncorhynchus masou. Next base: position 19,980,573 of record NC_088219.1, read on the forward strand.
CAGAGTTATTCCTGATCACATGACCTAACCAGGAAAAACTCCTATCCCACTTATCAGATATGTTTTGTGTCTCTGTTTCTACCATATATCACGTTTTAAGGTATGACCCCGTGCAGACAGTGTTGAAAAAACAAAAGTTTATTCCTTAAACAGGGACAGGCAAACGACAGTTCAAGGCAGGCAGGGGTCAATAATCCAGAAAGGGTGTAAGGTACAAAACAGCAAGCAGGCACAGGGCCAGGTCAGGCAGAGGTCAGTAATCCAGAGTAGTGGGGCAAAGGTACAGGATGACAGGCAGGCTCAGGGTCAAGGCAGGCAGAACGGTCAGAACCGGGAAACTAGAAAACAGGAGCAAGGAAACAGGTGGGAGCAGGGAAACAAAATGCTGGTAGGGATTCTACGAACAAAGTGAACTGGCAACAGACAAACAGAGAACACAGGTATAAATACACAGGGGATAATGGTGAAGATGGGCGACACCTGGAGGGGGGTGGAGTGAGATTGCAGAGCGCCAAATTCAAATACAGAAATACTCATTATAAAAATTCAGAAAACAAAACATATTTTACATCGGTTTAAAGATTAACTTCTTGTGAATCCACCCACGGTGTCAGATTTAAAAAATGCTTTACAGCAAAAGCATACCTTACGGTTATTTGAGAACATAGCCCACATAGAACATAGCCCAAATTATTACAAACAGTAACCAACCAAGCAGAAGTGTTACAAAACTCTGAATTAGAGATAAAATTAATCTCTTACCTTTGATGATCTTCATATGGATGCACTCAGAAGACATTCATTTACTCAATAAATGTTCCTTTTGTTCGATAAAGTCTCTTTATATCCAAAAATCTCAGTTTTGTTGCGCGTTTTCTTCAGTAATCCACAGGCTCAAACTCAGTCAAAACAGGCAGACAAAAAAATCCAAATTGTATCCGTAAAGTTCATAGAAACATGTCAAACGATGTTTATATTCAATCCTCAGGTTGTTTTTAGCCTAAATGATCTATAATATTTCAACCGGACAATAACGTCATCAATATAAAAGGTAAACAAGAAATGCACTCTCTTGCACATGAAAAAGCTCTGTGACACTTCAGGGTCCACTCATTCAGACTGGTCTTACTCCCTCATTTATAAGAATACAATCCTGAAACAATTTCTAAACACTGATGCCATCTAGTGGAAGGCATAGGAACTGCAAATTGAGTCCTAAGTCAATGGATACTGTAATGGCATTGAATAGAAAACTACAAAACCAAAAAATGAATGGATTTTTCTCAGGTGTTCGCCTGCCAAATCATTTCTGTTATACTCACAGACACTATTTTAACAGTTTTGGAAACTTTAGAGTGTTTTCTATCCAAATCTACCAGTTATATGCATATCATATCTTCTGGGCCCGAGTAGCAGGCCATTTAATTTGGGCATGCCAAAATTCAGAATGCTGCCCCCTACCCTAGAGAAGCTAATTAAGGTGCCATCAGCCGCCTTTGATGGGTACAGTCAGCCAGACATTCCCTTGTCCTCTCTGCCCTCTCCCCTCAGTGTACCACCACCTACCTGCCGCGCTTTGTTTGCTTTTCTGTCAGAGGCGCCACTCTTCTCAGAAACTTGTGCCTTTTAAGGGTACTGCAGTTCAGTGACTGACATGGCATTGAGCAGGCCGGGTATGACAGTGGAAGTTAGTGGAAAGGTGACAGAATGGGGGTTCTATTTGGCTGCATACGGTTTGGTATGGAGTAGCAGGCCAAGAAGAACCTGGAATAGACCCTCTTCCACAGAACAGATGAGTGGTGCTTTTTTCCCCAGGGTAGTGTACTAAACCTTGTTCTTCCTCCCATCCATTGAACAGGACCTGCCCCTTCCTCCAGCACCAGTAGTAGGGGACTTAGTGACTAGGAAGGTGTCGTCCTTATCTGAGCTGCTCCATGTCCACACCAACTTCCTACGAGGGAAGGTTCGCCTGCTGCTCACCAACGCACCTGCCTGTCAACAGAACAGCACTTGATTGGAGCTTTCCTCTGTGATTGGACCGTTGTTTAGAGAGAGGATGAGGTGATTGGACTTTTGCTGAGGTCTCTGAATGGCTTACCAGTATGGAATGTGTAGACAAGGTGATTTCTGACCGGACAGAAACTGGTGGATAAGTAAGTTCCCTGTGGGTGGAGTTGGTGAGAACATGAATGAGTGAGAGAGAAAAAAACAAAGTTCTACAGCTCATTGACCTCACCGGTTCCTCGTACTACCTAGCAGTACTGCCAAAGAGCTCTGATGCATGCAGTGGAATAAGCTTCATAAATAAAGTCCTAAATCCAATAATTGTATATTATGTTCTATTTATACAGTTTGCATTAAACTTGTATTAAATGTGTTTTTATATAAATCTCTATTTTCAAATATGAGTGTGTCCCTTTTAGTCTTTGAACCATAGGTTTCTCATTGATGCTAAGGTTTAACATACCAAAGTCAGTGTTTGTGTGTTCATGTTATATCCTTGCTCAGTGCCGTTATAATTCAGACCACAGGTACACTTTGCTGCACTCTGTCTGTCTGTACCCTTCCCTCCCTCCACGCCCCCTCCCTCTACCTTTCTCTGGCTCACCCTGTCTTTGGGGTCAGAGCAGACATTGTATTTCACCACCAGGCAGCACATACAGCTCTTCCAGCCTGGCAGGCAGAGAATTGAAGATGAGAATGAGTTCAGTTCCTGGAGACAGTTCTGCACTCTGTTGCCCTCTGCTGGATAGACCGTGACATCATTGCCCTACTTAGACCCCGCAGACACAAAGAAAAGCTCCATGGCTATAAAAAGAAAAGACATCATCAGGAAATCATCTCATATTTGTGCATATAGACCAAATGCTCACCCGAAACAAAAAAACATACAAAAGAACACCAACCAAAGTATGTCAACATGGGTAATTATTAATCAGATCGGATCCACTCACAGATTATGGATTTAAATAATTAGATGTTGTGTGTTCATAGACAATAACAGGGAGGCAAATGTGATAATTTGTTTAAGAATGTATTTTTAATGTTCTCCATTTCAGGTGCACAACATACAGTCTGTAATAGCCTCTATATGAAATAGAAATATTAACTTCATTCTTTAAACCCGTTCGTTATGCTTCCTTACAGTGTCTTAATCCTCCAGTAAGTGCTGATTTCAGACTAAATGAAAACAGAGACAAACAGGTGCAAACCTTTTTGGGCAACCCAGCGTGAACCTTGGAAAAGTAGAGATTTGCATCCTTGTAATGTTTCTTTGTAACATTGAGCCAAAGTCAGACTTTAGTGTCACTGTGTAAACTTGGTGAGAGTGTGCTTCCAGAGTCTGTTGGCTGCCATATCCCTGGTTTCCAAATTTCAGTCATATATATATATATATATATATATATATATTTATTTTTTTAGAAAAATACTGTATTTTTTCACTTTTCCTTTTTGGAAACATGGGCCTCTCAAATGGACAGCAAACAGGTGGGCTGATATTCCCAGAAAATGACTTAAACAGAGAGTGTGCATGGCAGACATTATAGTAAAGGATAGCAAAGCAACCACAACCATCAGAGTCTGAAACAAGACTAAAGAGTACAACGGAGTTGACAACATACTGTACCTGTTCTAAGCTATGGGTAATACTGTATGTCATATCTCAGGACAGTGAGTGTCACTAACAAGTACCAACAGCACCACCATCAAGATTCAAGTTTCCTAGCTCTGTAGGTTTGGGTTGAGCACAGTTTCAAACCATGGCTTTATCTCTACCACTCTCCATCGGTGCCTTCCGATTTTCTTTCCTTCTGTCTCTCGCTCTTGATAACTCTCCTATTTTCTTTTTCTCTGTATACCTATTCTATCTAAATCTGCTATTTATGCAGCTCGTATCTTTGGCCACTTAACAGATGCAGAAGGCTCATCTTAAATTAATCCAAACAAAATCTGTCTTCATGATTGATGTGGCAATTGACAATTGTGCAAGTAATGCCCACCTCCATCCAAAAACCCCCACACACATCCAGTATGTCCTTTCTACCCCAGAGAAACCTGAGCCATATCCCCTTTACCTACTGCTATTATGTTGAACTCAATCATGCTAGGATTTTAGATGTAGTTCACAGATCATTCATTGTATGTTAATAACTGTCTACATGTTCCCATAACTTGTTGCACTTTGACCTTGAAAATCGAAGAAATTAAAGAGAATCAAACAACAACAACGGATCAGCCGTCTGAACTTGCACCTGTTGTCACAAAGGAAAGATTTCACCGTTCACTCATAAACCAAACCATAAACATAATATTTACAAATACCAGTTTGTTCTCTTACACTTAAAAAAAATGTACAGTTTGTTTTCCATGGTGTTTGTTTTGTTCTTTTTTCTGAGTCCCCGGCCCCTGTGACAGATGCCAGTCTAACCCCAGTGTGATCATCATCAACATCCCAAAACAAGACAGGAAAGAGAACAGGAAAAACATGGGGAACTCAATCCTGCCAGGTTTTTTTTTCTGTGTATATGTGAGTAATGTTTATCAAATGTTTTTTTTTTCTCCTCAAGATTTAGAACGCATCCTCAGTGCATCGGAGACATACAGGCTTCTACTGAAGAGTCATCTCTCCATCGTCACTGTTGGTTTTGATGTCAAGGTTTTTCGTATTTTGTCTCAACATCTGTTCTGTAACAGTTTTTTTCCATGAATGTCCAGAGTTCATTGTGTCCCTGTGTTCAGTTGTGCGGTTGAAAGATCTAAAACGTGCGTACAAGGCTTTTCACCTTTGACCTACAGTATGTCAGTCAGTCTGTCTGATCCCCCTCATACCCCCTGCACCCTCTCCCCCTGCACCCTCTCCCCTCAGAAAAACAGAAGTGGATTTGAAAAGACAGAGTCATACCCAGTCTCCAAAAACCTGAAGCACGTAGCTGAAAGTCCACTGAGGAGAGGATGAGAGTGCTTAAAACGAAGATAATTGTTCAGAGACAATCCTTTATTCCCGGGAAAATGTGTAGAATTCTATCAGTTTTTATCATTGAGGCAATCCACGTGAAGTATGACATTTTCACCATTCAAAAACAAGTATTAGTCTATCATGGACAAACACTGCAAGCTGATGGAGTGGTAAAGTCCAACAATGTTTTCCCTTCAGTCGACCGTGCAACACGCCACAGCTAAAGTAATGAGAGAAAGAGAGGAATAAAACGAGGGAGAGAGAGAGAGAGGGGGCTTCCATCAGCCTTTCAGGGCGGCAGGTGCTTGTGGAACAGCCTCAGTGATAAGAAATGAAAAAAAGAAAGGACATATTTGTTGTCCTTGTTATAATCATAGTCAATATTCATCTCATGAAAGCCTTTTTGAAGTATCTACAGAATAGAAGATAGTTTTCTTGTGCACGAAGTTCAGCTGACGTAAAAAAAACAAAAAGAAAGTACTTTAAGAAAAGAAAAAAAACAAGGCCAAACCTGGAAATAAAAAGGAAAAATTCAAGATTTCCACTGATGTCCATCCTCCATTTAGAAAATAAAAATCATGCAGAAGATCCCAGACAAAAAAAAAACAGTTATAAATCTTAATATTCTCTTGTATTTTTTACATGGATATATTTCATATATATTTCCCCCTTGAGTAAAGCCCAGCCAAGGTGCAACACAAGTCAGCCCAGTCAAAACTGCCAATCAAAACTGGCTGCTCTGAACAAACTCCCTCACGAACGCAGTAAAAACAAAAATAAATTGCAAAAGATCAAAAAGAAAGATGACACGTCTGGCACTTTTTTGATTCTGATAATTCCTTTTGTAAGATCAAGTCAGGATGGGTCTCTCCTGGTGGTCCATTGGACCTCATTGAAAGAAGAGCGTTATCACAGTACTTGGCACCAAGAATGCTGGTAAAAACGAGATATCAGGATCTCACCTTTTTCATTCATATCCTTACAATTTATCAATAATACATCATTTACATTTATGTGTTTGTATAAAAGACTCCAAAGAGGAGAAGTGGTTTGCGCAAGAGAGAAATAGGATGAAAATGAGACTGGGAGGATTGTGTGAACGTTGTGATCAAGAGCTTTAGGAACAGACATGGAGAGAATTGAGTGGGAGGCAGAGAAAAGAAGAACAGTAATATTGTTTGAGAGAGAGAGGAAGATAGAGAGCGAGAGAGAGAAAGAGAGCGAAATACCCAGATTGTACAGACATATGAACAGGTTGGAAGATGTGTGATAAGAGATGTGTTAGTTGGGTAATGATAGTCTTTGTCCCAGCAGCCCACAGCCTGAGTCAGACTGAGCCATGCATCCCAACAGTAGGGGGCGATAACACAGCCTCATGGGGAGATTGACAGAGAACAGAATGACACGGAGAAAGAGAAAAAAGCAACACAGAAAAAGAAGAGAGGATAACCCCAGTAAGAGAGAGAAGAAGGAGAGGACCAGTCTGTGTGGTGTTCATTTGTATCTCTGCTGATCCAGAGGTTATGCCTGGTCCTATACGCGGGTGGTGGAGTGTTGGTGTGGCAGGGCGTTGTTGCTGTGGCCGGGGGTGGGGGTGGTGGAGGGTGCCGGGGCGGGGGGGTAGGTGTTGAAGGGGTGGAGGGGCTGCATGCCGCTGATAGTGCTGGGCATCATGGTGATGGTGTTTGCCGTCATCAGCGGCACGTCCTCTGGTGCCCGCCGCAGCGCCAGCGTGTAGTCCGGCGGGCCCACCTGCGCCCGCAGCGGCTCCAGGTCGCCATGGAGACCGCGGGAAGGGAGGGGCGTGCCGATACCATGCTCCATCTCTACTCTCTGCTGCTTCATCTGCAGGGACATGAGCTCCTCCTCCTGGCTCAGTGCCAGGTCATTGTGGGACGGGGCACCCACCCCTCCCATGCCCAAGCCCATGGCGGTGCCCATGCCACGCTGGGGGGACAAGCGGCGGTGGCGTCTCTGCAGCAGCTCGTGGCGCTTGTCCCGTTTGTAGTAGAGCGCTGCGAAGGCCAGCACATTGAGGAAGAGCAGCGAGGCGCCCACAGCCACAGTCACACTCAGCTCCGTGGAGTAGTCCCTTATCTCGTCGGGGAACGGGTTGCGGCGGGGCGGCTCGGAGGGGTCTGGCTCGGGTTCAGAGGGGTTGGTGGAGATGACGGGGTGGCGGGTGGAGCGTGCCCCAGGGGGGCCAGGCCGGTGGACGCGGGGACCTCCTCCTCCAGGTGGCAGCCGGGTGGTGATGGGGTTGATATCCTCATGCAGGGAGTGCAGGTGAGGCACCAGCTCCAGCCAGAAGGCCACCTTGTTGGCCCGGTAGTTGTCCCTGACGCGGGGCTTCAGGCCAATGTGGAGGTACTGCTTGTCCTTGGAGCTGAACTTGGTCCAGATGACCTCCTCAAAGCGGTTGGGCTTGGTGTGGATGAACTTAGTATCCTGAGGGACAGGCAGGTTGGGATCCCTGATGGAAAAAAAGAGAACAAGAGAGAAGTAAGGAAGGAAAAAAGGAAGGAAAGAAAGATGAAAGATGATCAAAATAATTGAGCATGTACTGTATGCATCTGATAGAGCATGTTTCTAATTTGATATCTCAGTGCTGTGTCTAGGTCCTGTCTAGGTTCAGTACTGACCCGGTCTTGGCAAAGTTGGTCCAGTAGGTCATGACCACAGCACTGAGCATGACGTCATTCTTGGAGAAGTTACAGGGGAACAGGTCTGTGGCTCCCACCATGGGGACCCCAAACACGTAGGGCAGCTCATCCCCGTGGGCCGCGTCCGCCCACTCTGGCCGGGCCTCCGTCTGGCAGTGGTGGTGGAAGGTGTAGAAGTAGACAGGAGACTGGAACTCAGCGTGCAGCTTGGCTGTGGCCACAGCTGGCGCCACCCACTGGTGATCTGTGAACAGTGCCAGCAGGGTCTTCCTCCTCATGTCTATGTTGTCCCTGTCGGCCCAGTCTGTGTACATGAACTTTATGGTTTCCCTCAGGATGTCCTTACCTGGAGACAGACAGATGGGGTGAGACACAAAGAGAGCAATAAAGAGATGAGAGAGAATGAGCAAGAGAGAGAGAGAGAGAATGAGCAAGAGAGAGAGAGAATGAGCAAGAGAGAGAGAGAGAGAGAGAATGAGCAAGAGAGAGAGAGAGGAAGAATGAGCAAGAGAGAGAGAGAGAGAATGAGCAAGAGAGAGAGAGAGAATGAGCAAGAGAGAGAGAGAGAGAACGAGCAAGAGAGAGAGAGAGAATGAGCAAGAGAGAGAGAGAGAATGAGCAAGAGAGAGAGAGAGAATGAGCAAAAGAGAGAATGAGCGAAAGAGAGAGAGAGGAGAGAGAATGAGAGCAAGAGAGGGATTAGGGAGACAGAGAGAGTGTGGAGAGACCGAGAGGGGGAGACAAAGAGATGAGAGAGAGACCGAGAGAGGGGGGAGAAGCAGAGAGAGGGAGGAGAGACAGAACGAGCAAGAGAGAGATTAGAGCGAGAGAAAGGGTAGAGAGAGAATGAGAGCAAGAGAAAGATTAGAGAGACAGAGGGGGGAGAGACAGGTGGGGGGGGGGCAGAGAATGAGAGCAGGGACTATCAAGAGAAAACTTCTAACAAACCAAAACCTGCAGAAGAAACACAGCGGGACCTAGAAATACCATCCAACACAAAACTGAGTGAGTAATATTTAGTCTGAAGCTACTTCTGAAGCCAAAAAGACAATCTCTAGGTCATTTTGTTATATAAAGTTAATAAGTATACTAAGCTACCAAAATGCTAGGACAGAACAGACCTGGCAGCACCTTCAATTAGCACTGAGGTGTGAAGTCAGATGTGTGAAAGCTCTTGAACCCAACAATGGCAGGAGAGTTTCACAGCTCTCCCCACCCAAATTTAGAGACCTTTGAAGCCCCAGTGGCTTATCCCTGTCCAGAGGTCATTACAATACAGTACCCCATGTATAATAAAAATAACACTGCAAGTAATAAGTATAAAAAAAGCTCCTCAAGAACAATCCAGAAACATTATTTGCTGACTGCTACAAAGAGGGGAACGTAAGCAACTTAATTTCCACCACAGACCCTCCCCTGGCATGGCACAGTGCTGTAAGAGCACACTACCCCAACAGAGAGTGTATTGGCCCAGGGTGGAAACTCAGAATACTAGACATTGAGGAAACGTCAACGTGTACAGGTCTGGGACAGTAATGGTGCAGGGCATCCTCATGCAGGACTTTACGGGATAAAGAGCGAGCACCGCAGGAAAAGCTCTCCCTGTGACGACTCCCCATCCTGAGTGAGTCTGATCACACCTCTTCAAACTGTCCTGCAGATGAGGATAGTCACCCCCCCCCCAGCACTGAACACACCCAAGTTCCACAACTGCACTGCTCCACCATCATTGAGAGGGATGAATTCATAGAGCTGGAGAGAGACATGTTGGAGCTCAGAGAGCTAGTCCACACAATCCAGACAGAAAACCCCCACAAAACAGACAAGCACAACAAGACACTGGAGGGCAGAATGTGGCGATGGACGGCTGTCTGAGAGAGCTGGCTGATCTACGGACTGATGTGAGAGAACTTAGAGGCACACATGGCATTGAAGGACGAGGTCAGAAGGCTGAGGTGTGACAGAGAGCAGGACACTCCCCCAGACAAGCCAGCAAGGCTGGGAGTGATTGAAAAAGCTTCTTCCACTCACCCCAGCGCCAAGTGTTTATCTCCACCCTGCTACCACAAAAAGACTTTTCACCCTGCCACCATATAGCGGGTGAATGCAAGCATTTCGCAAGACTGTGCCTCAAAACCTAAATGTCTACCTGGCCCACCACTCCACCCTGGACTTTAACAGCCTTACGACCAGGTCCACCTCCACAAGGCAGCAATCCCAACTTTTTCCAGGACCCTGAAGGACGTCGGCACGCCCCTGAAGGACGTCATCCTCAACCGTAGCCCCAACACCTCACACAGGAGCAACAGAGCAACGGACACCCCGCCCAGACCAGCGAGACTCCCTCCCAGACCTGCAAGACCCCCTCCTAAAGGACCTGCACAGAGGGAACCCATGCCAAGAGGACCTACACCCACACCACAGCATCACCAGCCACACACCAACCAACTAAGACCACCCCAAGCAGACCCTGGCCACACCCTATATTGGCCCCCCCATATCAGACCATTGCATACGCTTTTTCAGTTCTGCCCACACATTCTCCACAGGATTGACGTCAGGGCTTTGTGATGGCCACTCCAATACCTTGACTTTGTTGTCCTTAAGCCATTTTGCCACAAATTTGGAAGTATGCTTGGGGTCATTGTCCATTTGGAAGACCCATTTGCGACCAAGCTTTAACTTCCTGACTGATTTCGAGAAATATCCAATATATCCATAAAATGTTCCTTCCTCATGATGCCATCTATTTTGTGAAGTGCACCAGTCCCTCCTGCAGCAAAGCACCCCCACAACATGATGCTGCCACCCCGTGCTTCATGGTTGGGATGGTGTTCTTCAGCTTGCAAGACTCCCGCTTTTCCTCAAAACAACCATGGTCATTATGGCCAAATAATTATATTTTTGTTTCATCAGACCAGAGGACATTTTTCCAAAAAGTACGATCTTTGTCCCCATGTGCAGTTGCAACCAGTAGTCTGGCTTTTTTATGGCGGTTTTCGAGCAGTGGCTTCTTCCTTGCTGAGCGGCCTTTCAGGTTATGGCGATATAGGACTCATTTTCTGTGGATATAGATACTTTTTTTACCTGTTTCCTCCAGCATCTTCACAAGGTCCTTTGCTGTTGTTCTGGGATTGATTTGCACTTTTCACTCCAAAGTATGTTCATCTCTAGGAGGCAGAACGCGTCTCCTTCCTGAGCGGTATGACAGCTGCGTGGTCCCATGGTGTTTATACTTGCCTAATGTTGTTTGTACAGATGAACGTGGTACCTTCAAGGGCTTGGGCCGGTTGCTGTGGGGGGTGCAGAGCTGTTGGCCATAGTTGGGGTAGCCAGGTGGAAAGCATGGCCAGCCATAGACAAATGCTTGTTGAAATTCTCGATTATCGTGGATTTATCAGTGGTGACAGTGGTTCCTTGTCTCAGTGCAGTGGGCAGCTGGGAGGAGGTACTGTTATTCTCCAAGGACTTTAGAGTGTCCCAAAACTTTTTGGAATTAGTGCTGCCGGATGCACATTTCTGTTTGAAAAAGCTAGCCTTTGCATTCCTAACTGACTGTGTGTTTTGGTTCCTGACTTCACTGAAATGTTGCATGCCGTGGGGACTATTCGATGCTATTGCAGTCCGCCACAGGGTGTTTTTACACTGGTCAAGGGCAGTCAAGTCTGGAGTGAACCAAGGGCTATATCTGTTCTTATTTCTACATTTTTTGAAAGGGGCATTCTTATTTAAGATGGTGAGGAAAGCACTTTAAAAGAACAACCAGGCATCCTCTACTGACGGGATGAGGTCAATATCCTTCCAGGATACGCGGGCCAGGTCAATTAGAAAGGCCTGCTCGCAGAAGTGTTTTAGGGAACTATGGCAAATCACTAAAACAATACAGAAATACACTACGGAAAAATAAGGAACAGCACGTCAGAAATCAGCTCAACGTAATTGTAGAATCCATATTCTCTAACCAGTTATGAGAAAATTGGAAAACTCTAAACAAACAACATGAATCTATCCAAAACGGATATGTATGGATAAATCACTCCAATCTTTTGGGCTCTATAACAAAGAACAAACAGCACAAACAAATACATATCTTAGAATCAATTATTAAAGACTACCAGAACCCACTGGATTCTCCAATTACATTAAATGAACTACAGGACAAAATACAAACCCTCCAACCCAAAAAGGCCTGTGGGGTTGAAGGTATCCTAAATGAAATGATAAAATACACAGACCACAATTTTAAATTGACTGTACTTAAACTCTTTAACATTATCCTCAGCTCTGGCATCTTCCCCAATATTTGGAACCAAGGACTGATCACCCCAATGGAGAAAAATTTGACCCCAATAACTCCCGGGGGATATGCAACAACATCAACCCTGGGAAAATCCTCCGCATTATCATTAACAGCAGACAAACATTTCCTCAGTGAAAACAATGTACTGAGCAAATGTCAAATTGGCTTTTTACCAAATTAACATACGACAGACCATGTATTTACCCTGCACACCCTAATTGACAAACAAAAAATTCTAAACAAAGGCAAAGTCTTCTCATGCTTTGCTGATTTAAAAAAAGGTTTCCACTCAATTTGGCATGAGGGTCTGCTATACAAATTGATGGAAAGTGGTGTTGGGAGAAAAACATATGACATAAAAATCCATATACACAAATAACAAGTGGGCAGTTAAAATAAAAAAAAAAAATCATACACATTTATTTCCACAGGGCCGGGGGTGAGACAGGGATGTAGCTTAAGCCCCACCCTCTTCAACATATATATCAATGAATTGGCGTGGGAACTTGAACAACCTGCAGCACCCGGCCTCACCCTACTAGAATCTGAAATCAAATGTCTACTGTTTGCTGACGATCTAGTGCTTCGGTCCCCAACCAAGGAGGAACCACAGCAGCACCTAGATCTTCTGCACAGATTCGGTCAGACTTGGGCCCTGACAGTAAATCTTAGTAAGACAAAAATAATGGTGTTCCAAAAAAGTCCAGTTGCCAGGACCACGAATCCAAAATTCCACCTAGACAGTATTGCCCTAGAGCACACAAAAAACAATACATACCTCAGCCTCAACATCAGGCCACAGGTAAAGAGGGGCAAACAAGTATTTAGCCACCAATTGTGCAAGTTCTCCCACGTAAAAAGATGAGAGGCCTGTAATTTTCATCATAGGTACACTTCAACTATGACAGGCAAAATGAGAAAAAAATATCCAGAAAAATCACAATGTAGGATTTTTAATGAATTTATTTGCAAATTATGGTGGAAAATAAGTATTTGGCCAATAACAAAAGTTTCTCAATACTTTGTTATATACCCTTTGTTGGCAATGACAGAGGTCAAACGTTTTCTGTAAGTCTTCAAAAGGGTTTCACACACTGTTGCTGGTATTTTGGCCCATTCCTCCATGCAGATCTCCTCTAGAACAGTGATGTTTTGGGGCTGTTGCTGGGCAACACGGACTTTCAACTCCCTCCAAAGATTTTCTATGGGGTTGAGATCTGGAGACTGGCTAGGCCACTCCAGGACCTTGAAATGCTTCTTACGATGCCACTCCTTCGTTGCCCGGGCAGTGTGTTTGGGATCATTGTCATGCTGAAAGACCCAGCCACGTTTCATCTTCAATGCCCTTGCTGATGGAAGGAGGTTTTCAATCAAAATATCACAATACATGGCCCCATTCATTCTTTCCTTTACACAGATCAGTCGTCCTGGTCCCTTTGCAGAAAAACAGCCCCAAAGCATGATGTTTCCACCCCCATGCTTTACAGTAGGTATGGTGTTCTTTGGATGCATTCTTTGTCCTCCAAACACGACGAGTTGAGTTTTTACCAAAACGTTCTATTTTGGTTTCATCTGACCATATGACATTCTCCCAATCTTCTTCTGGATCATCCAAATGCTCTCTAGCAAACTTCAGACGGGCCTGGACATGTACTGTCTTAAGCAAGGGGACACGTCTGGCACTGCAGGATTTGAGTCCCTGGCGGCGTAGTGTGTTACTGATGGTAGGCTTTGTTACTTTGGTCCCAGCTCTCTGCAGGTCATTCACTAGGTCCCCCCGTGTGGTTCTGGGATTTTTGCTCACCGTTCTTGTGATCATTTTGACCCCACGGGGTGAGATCTTGCGTGGAGCCCCAGATCGAGGGAGATTATCAGTGGTCTTGTATGTCTTCCATTTCCTAATAATTGCTCCCACAGTTGATTTCTTCAAACCAAGCTGCTTACCTATTGCAGATTCAGTCTTCCCAACCTGGTGCAGGTCTACAATGTTGTTTCTGGTGTCCTTTGACATCTCTTTGGTCTTGGCCATAGTGGAGTTTGGAGTGTGACTGTTGGAGGTTGTGGACGGGTGTCTTTTATACTGATAACAAGTTTAAACAGGTGCCATTAATACAGGTAACAGTGGAGGACAGAGGTGCCTCTTAAAGAAGAAGTTACAGGTCTGTGAGAGCCAGAAATCTTGCTTGTTTGTAGGTGACCAAATACTTATTTTCCACCATAATTTGCAAATAAAATCATTAAAAATCCTGCAATGTGATTTTCTTTTTTCTCATTTTGTCTGTCACAATTGGTGGCTGACTAAATACTTTTTTGCCCCACTGTAACTTCCACAAAGCTGTGAACAATCTGAGAAACAAGGCAAGAAGGGCCTCCTATGCCATCAAAAGGAACATAAAATTCGACATACCAATTAGGATCTGGCAAAAAATACTTGAATCAGTTATAGAACCCATTGCCCTTCATGGTTGTGAGGTCTGGGGTCTGCTCATCAACCAAGAATTCACAAAATGGGAAAAACACCAAATTGAGACACTGCATGCAAAATTCTGCAAAAATATCCTCAGTAAAACGTAAAATACCAAATAATGCATGCAGAGCATAATTAGGCCGATATTCACTAATTATCACAATTGAGAAAGGAGCCGTTAAACTCTACTACCACCTAAAAGGAAGCGATTTCCAAACCTTCCAAAACAAAGCCATCACCTACAGAGAAATGGACCTGGTGAAGAGACCCCTAAGCAAGCTGGTCCTGGGGCTCTGTTCACAAACACAAACCAACCCCACAGAGCCCAGGACAGCAACACAATTAGACCCAACTAAATCATGAGAAAACAAAAAGATAATTACTTGACACATTGGAAAGAATTTACAAAGAAACTGAGCAAACTATAATGCTATTTGGCCCTAAACAGAGAGGACACAGTGGAGGAATACCTGACCACTGTGACTGACCCAAAATGAAGGAAATCTTTGACTATGTACAGACTCAGTGAGCATAGTGTTGCTACTGAGAAAGGCTGCAGTGCACACTGTGCACAAAATGACGTGGAAACTGAGCTGCACTTCCTAACCTCCTGCCAAATGTATGACCATACAAGAGACACATATTTCCTCAGATTACACAGACCCACAAAGAATCGAATTTTCATAAACTCCCATATCTATTGGGTGAAATATCACAGTGTGCCATCACAGCAGCAAGATTTGTGACCTGTTGCCACAAGAAAAGGGCAACCAGTGAAGAACAAACACCTTTGTAAATACAACCTATATTTATGTTTATTTATTTTCCATTTTGTACTTCAACTATTTGCATGTCATTACAACATAATACATTATTTTGGAACTTTGTGAGTGTAATGTTACTGTTTATTTCCCTTTTGTTTATTATCTATTTAACTTGCTTTGGCAATATAAACATATGTTTCCCATGCCAATAAAGCCCCTTAAATGTAATGAGAGAGAGAGAGCGAGAGAGCGAGAGACAAAAGATGGGGACAGAAGGAACAGAGAGTCCTTGAATACCCACCAATGAAATACTAAAGCATTGCAAAATAAAATATTTATCTATTATTAACACACATGGGTAAGTGGGGCATTACGTCTGCTCCTGTGGGGGCAACATATATGTTTGTGTGTATGAGAACTCTCACCCTCAGGGTATCCATACAGGTTGTCCACAAAGTTGGAGATGGTGTAGTCAAAAGAGGCTACAGAGATCCCATCATCCCCCTCACTGTCATCCACAAATTTCAGCCCTTCTCCCTGGTTCACCCCCAGCAGGATGTCATAGTTCAGGAACTCCCCCTGGTGGCAGCACACACACACAGCATCACAGAACGTGGAGGTAGAAAAAGACACTGCGATAGAAACAGTAATAGCAGACGTTGCATAAAAATGCCAAATATATAAAAGACTGTGAGAAAGACAGATAGAAATACAGTTAAGAATAATTGAAAGACAGAGTAGACACAGACATGTTGTTTTGGAGCTAGAGGCTGAGTCCGACCTGTTGCATGAGAATCTCAGGGTCGTCGGGCACCACGTCTCCATCCACCACTGGGCCGAAGGCGATATGATATCTGGCCGGCTGGATGTCCTGGTCCACCAGCTCCCTGAAGGTTTTCCTCCTCAGACACTCTACCAGGTCGCCTGTGTCCCCGTAGCTGCAGCCTACCTTCTTAGCCAGGATCTGGGTGTACATGAGGGGTCGGTAGTTGACCGACCAGCTGGAGATGGCTGAGCCACTCTGGGCTATGGCTCTCTGGAACAGACCTGGGGGTCACAATAGGGTCAGAGGACTGAGATCCCTGAGTGTATAATAGATACAGGGCACTGTACTGTCTGTATCTAGAGAAGGTATCACTCTCTCCATTTACGCTGTCTTTTCATCCCTCTGACACACTCACTAGCTTCTCACGAGGCCTTCAAGGCACTACAGAGAGAGTGCTTTAATGATGCATGCATCAGAGGAGGAGCCGTGGCACCGTGAAGTATTACATATGGAGGGAGCACTGGTCCAGATATGCTGCCTCTCACCCCAGCCCCACTAAATCACTGTAAACATTAGGCTTGCCAAATCCACTGGTTCTCTCACATCACATACGGAGGCAGGCCGGCACACAAAATGGCGACAGGCCGGCACACAGCTGTGTTGGTGTTTCCACTGACTGGTGGCTGTGTTGAATGGAGAGAGGAAGAGGGAGAGGGTGAGGGAGAGGGTGAGCGAGAGGGAGCGAGAGGGAGAGGGAGAGCGAGAGGGAGAGGGAAATCGAGAGCGAGAACGAAAGCGCGGGTAGAGAGAAGAGAGTACTGCTGCACTGTTATGTAAAGTGCCTTGTTGTCCCCCTGTTTTCATCTGCAGATTCTGTCATTAATAATTAAGACCCCCTTCGCCCCATTCCATCCCCCATCCTCTGCATGTGCCACCTCCCCCGCTCCTCTCCCTGTGAAATCAATTAAGACTCGTCTCAGCTGCAGCTCAAGTTCTGTGCTCAGCTCTGCTCTCTCCTACTCACAGACAGACACATCCATATTGACAGGCCTCGTTATAGTGCTCTCTCTCTCACTCTCACAGACAGAGACAGACACACACACATCCATATTAACTCAGTCCAAAGTGCTCACTCATACACCAGTCACTTTCTCATATACACAAACGGAGATTCATATTCTACACCGTAGAATCTACAATCAGATTTCCTATACCGAAGTCAAATTAATTATGTTGTCATTTGCATATTGATCTGATTCAACGGAACCTGTTCTATATGTGGCTCAATCTCAGATAGGCCAATATGGATAGGACTAAAGTTCTATCCCATAATACTCTACCTACCTCATTGATATTCATACATTATCCTAGGGTTCAATGACATACTACCTTGTTACTCAGTTAGACACTATGGAACTGAGGCAAGAGGAACATTTGTCTTTAAAGGCCCAGTGCAGTCAAAATTCAGTTTTCCTATGTTTTGTATCACATTGTACAACAGCTGATGAAACTAACACTATATAAGTGAAAAGAAAATTGAGCAGTGTTATTTCCCAATAGTTTCTGGTTGAAAATACAATCTACATAGGACCTTCTAATCAGCCTGTTCACATGGGCGAGAGTTTCGGCTTGCCTCGTGACAGTTGGTAAATTGATTAATAGACCAATAACAAAGAGAGATCCAGACCATACTGCCAATAACAGCTAGTTTTAAGTTAACCTCCCCACTCAGACCACTCCCAGACAAAAATGTTTTTTCTGAAGAAGCTATTTTTGTCAATTTAAAAGGAAAATTATTATAGTAAGGTACTGCATTGTTACCCAGAAATGATATGATATCGATATAAAAAATGGCTGCATTGGGCCTTTAAATACACCTCTCTGGGTTTCCATTTTTAACACATACCTGAATAGTAGTTAAAACATGTTGGATAGTGCTATCGTGTTGATGATTGAAATGGTAATATGGTGATTATCATGGCAGGAATACTGGGGATTGTTGTCGTAGATGATGATATTGCTGTTTTTGTAGATGATGATATTGCTGTTATTGTAGATGACTGTTTATTTACTTACTTGTTTTTTCTTTAACCTTTATTTAACTAGACAAGTCAATTAAGAACAAATCCTTACTCACCCCGGCCAAACCCAGGCAACGCTGGGCCAATTATGTGCCGCCCTATAGGACTCCCAACCATGGCCGGATGTGATACAGCCTGGATTCAAACCAAGGACTGTAGTGAATATAGGTGGCGGATATAGGTATAGGCGACATGGGCAGCCCCCAGGGCGGCACGGGGAGCCCGCACAAAAAAAGTCGGAATGGTGACATTTGCACGATCGGTTTTCTATTGCTCATTTGCACTTCTTGTCAATAATATCATGTCACCATGTGGGATTGTAGGTCAATTAACCTTGTCGGGGTGGGAGCCCTCATTCTAGTTTGTGAGCTAGGCAGGCTGCTGCCTGGGAAGGTCTCCCACTCAGAAGTACGAGATGGGGAGGGGGTGGGGGGTAGGTTGACCTCAGGTCTCCCCACTGGAAGCCAGAGGTAGGGGGAGCGGGGGAATCAAATAGCGCACCTCTAATTTTGTACAGTATAATGAAATTAGTAAAATCAGTCACACTATGAAATGCTACCAACTAAACCACAATTCATTCATAACACTGTGAATATATAGTTTGGTTTGTGCGAACTTAAGAATAATATACAACCAGTCAGAAACAACACCAAGGTGAAATGGTTTAGTCTTGACTCTTGGTTTACAGTGTTGGGGGATGAGTAATGTATTGATGCTTGAGTGCAGGGAGAGGCGAAGGTCGAGAGCTGTGCGTTCTCCGATACACAACCGCGCCAAGCCGCACTGCTTCTTGACACAATGCTTACTTAACCCGGAAGCCAGCCACATCAATGTGTCGGAGGAAACACCATGCACCTGGCGACCGTGTCAGCGTGCATTACGCCCAGCCCACTACAAGAGTCGCTAGAGCGTGACGGGACAAGGACAACCCTGCCAGCCAAACCCTCCCCTAACCTGGACGACGCTGGGCCAATTGTGCGCCGCCTCATGGGTCTCCTGGTTGCCTGGGATACAAATCAGGATCTGTAGTGACGCAGCTAGAACCTCTGCGCCACTCGAGAGGCCCCTGACTATCATGTTTGATGATGTTGGCGATGATGATTCTTATGTTGTTGATGATAATTACTAAAATGATGATGACTGTTCCCAGATAGCACATTTGGTTCCTTGGAAGTTGTGGGAACGTATGTTTTTGGTTTCACATTGGTTGTGGGAACGAACCTATATGCTTTCTGACCCGAAAAACGTAATTTAAAAAAAAAAAAAAGGTTCTGAGAATAGAAGTGAAAATGTGTCAGTTTTGGGTTGCAGGGAGGTTCTGAGAATGTTTTACTCTAGTTCCTTGAATGTTTTCCTAGAAGGTTTTATTAATGCTCTGAGAACAGAAATGATAGGTTATTTGATGGTTTTTTAATAAGTTCCTTAAAACTTTCACTGAATGTTTTCAATAAGACTTTGAATAGCACTGCTAGCTTATTTTGGGTTCACTTTTTTGAACTCCAGGACACACGGATATTCATTCCCTATAATACTCTGTTCTCTATTCATGGAATTAGTCCACTGTGCCGCCAGGATGGAGCTATCATGTAATGTTTTTCATTCAAGTGGTTAATTTTAGTCTATTCAAACAGACCCCATTTCAAAGGAAATAAACACTCATTAAGATTGGGTGAGGCCAATTAGTGGGTAAGGCCAATTCGTGGGCATGGCCAACACACCTGAGAACATTTAACAAGATCGAGGATAGAGAGTTTTGTTGATGCTGAGTACGGAATGTAAATGTTTTTAACATTACTAAAGTTCTCTTGTTTTTTTTGGAACGTTATCTTAACATGCTTTTTAAATAATACTCTTGGAATGTTCTATGAACGCTACTAAAGTTTCATGTTTTAAAAAACCAACAACGTTTTCTTAATGTTCTTGGAACAATTTGAGAACATGAACATAAATAGAACCATGAGGAAACCTGTAGGAAACATTATGCTGAAGTACTGAAATTCCCACAGAAGAAGGTTTCTTAACATTCTCTGAACTATTTGAGAACATTCCCAATGTCAAACCAGTTGGAGAACCTTCCTAGAACATTACCAAAATGTCAATGAAATGTAACCATGTTTGAAATTTTAGGAAACGTTCTGTAAAAGTAATGAAAGAAGAAAATAATGTTTTTTTGTCAAGTTCCTTAATTGTGCTGAGAATGTTCCAAAGCCAAGCAACTATTCTGCACCATTCCCAAAAGGTTGTGGGAAGGTTGTATGCAAAATAACCATAGGACAACTAGGCTCACCAGGCTCTAAGAAACATATGGTTCTAAGAAAATTATGTGCTATTGCAGGGTTCTACAACCCTGTTCCTGGAGAGCTACCGTTCTGAACAGGGTTGGAGTGAAAACATAGAGGAGGGTAGCTCTTGGTGAACAGGGTTGGAGTGGAGTGAAAACGTAGAGGAGGGTAGCTCTCCATGAACAGGGTTAGAGAGCCCTGTGCTAGTGTTACGGTGTTGCTTCCGTCCCTCTCCTCGCCCCAACGTGGGCTCCAACCAGGGACCCAACGAACACATCAACAGCTACATCCCACGAAGCATCGTTACCTATCGCTCCACAAAAGTCGCGGTCCTTGCAGTGCAAGGGAAACAATGACTTCAAGGCCTCTGAGTGAGTGACGTCACCGATTGAAATCCCACTAGCGCGCACCGCTAACTAGCAAGCCATTTCACACCGGCTACACTAGCTGGGTTATGAATATGACGACAGGTCCTTACCCTCGGAGTGGTGGGAGAGAATAAGCAGATTGACACAGGAGGCTCCAGCCCCGGAGCCAAAGATGGTGATCCTCTCTGGGTCTCCTCCAAAGTGGCCAATGTTCTCATTGAGCCAGCGCAGAGCCTGGATCTGGTCCAACAGACCATAGTTCCCCTTGGCTGACTGGTCCCCTGTACTCAGAAACCCTGCAGGACAGAGAGGGGTGCATGGAGGGAGAGATTGAAGGTAGACGGATGGTATTTGAGTGGAGAGGCAGCACAATGGAAAGACAGAGAAGGGAAGAGTGATTTGAGGAGTGAGAGGGGTACACAAGGATGATAAGAGGACAGAGGAAATATTGATGAGAGGAAAGAGACCAGAATGAGAAAGAGGAATACATGAAAAGGCATGGAGAGAAAGAGGATGAGGGTTGGTTGAAGAAGAGGGAGAGAAGAAGGAGAGAAGAAAATATGATTATGTTTTGCATCTTTTTATGTCCTCCACAAGCAAAGATGGCCACAGCATCAAGTGACAGTGGCCTGGGTGTTTACGAGGCTGCAGCTCGTTAGCAGCCTCAAGTGCTTTTACAGAAACTTTGGCAAATTAGTCAAGCACTGTATTATCTGATAAAGGCAATGGCACTCATTTTTAACACCTATGTCGTTAAATGAACGCAGCAAAGAGAGCTCGTTAGGAAAGAGGAGAGGCACTGTAAACACACTCATAGACACGCACACACACACACACACACGCACACTCACACACACACACACACACACACACACACACACACACACACACACACACACACACACACACACACACACACACACACACACACACACACACACACACACACACACACACACAAACAGAATAAATAAAAACCATCTAAAATGTGTTATAACGTCATTATCTGTGTTGAACAGCTAATGGGTGTTGCTGGTGTTTTCAAATGTACATAAATCTGGCCATATTTGACCTATTACTCGTTACCTTACAGTATTACTTTGTGTGGAAAGCACACATCATATTACTTGTTACATTACTTTGTGTTACTTTCATGAAAACAATCTCAAAATCTTACCGTTTGTTTGACTGACTGAGGGAGCAAGGCGAGCCATGCACTCTCTAAATAAGATGGGCTACTTACTAATTCAGGTTTGATCACTAGTTCCTCCTTTCATCTGTGGCGCTGCTTTGCTGTGCTGGTCTACAAGTGCTGCGCTATATATGGGCTGCTTAATTAGCTGTATATTCTGTAAGGCAAAAATCTGTTCATTCAAAATCTTTCTCTCGAACCGCCATTTCCGGTTCTGTACTGCACGTACACGGACCCATAAAGACGTATAGAGGGCACACTTGTCACTAGAAGGGAAAGCCCTCTATAGGCTTTGCGATCACAGAAGCGTTCAATGGCAAAGATCAGAGGAGCGCCCTTTATACATTTCTATGGACAGCAGCAGTCTTGACATTTCTCCAAACAGCCTTTCTTCGCTTGTTCGAGAACTCGAGATTGATTTGATTTGATTTGAAACACACACCCGACTGTTTGACTAAGTAACAATAATAATATATTACCCAGTATTAACCAATTAGAAAAAGTACCTCGTTACTTTACTCTGTTACTCGTAAAAGTAATTTGATTACGTAACGCATTACCCCAACACTGCTCAATTCAAATTTCAGCAATCTTCAAGTTATAGATTTGGAATTGAATTGGAAAAAGACTGTTTGGACTTTGTGGAATTGAAATTGAATTGGAATTGTAAAATTATTTAATCTTTGTAATTGAATTGAAATTCAATATTTCTACATTCCCCAGTTAATGGAATTACTGCACTTAATATCAATAATTGACTGCAAGATTTGTTGTAAATTATTTGAAATTGTATTTCTATATTCCCAGTATAGCTAGACTGTCTGAACTGGTGGGGATAATATTACATTGGGAATTGAATTATTGGAATTTACCTAACATTGGAATTGACAGGAACGGAATTCTCTGAATTTAAAGACTGGCCCGGAATTTGAATGAAATTAAATGGAATTTATAGGGAGAAGGAATGGACTGAATTCAATTTGTGGAATTAACCCCAACCCTGCTGGGAGCAGAGCATCACTCTGTTATCTGTGGGTCTGAGGCCTAGCTACTGCTTTACGATACAGAGACACACTCATCTGTCTGTCTGTCTCTCTCTTGGTCTGTCTTGTTGCCTGCCTGCCTGCCTGCCTGCCATTTATCTGTTGGTTAATTAGTGGTTTGGACTTAATAGTTACTGCATGGGTGGATTGCAAACAATGCCAGCCGTGATTAATACCTGTGGTACTGATATGCTACAACTGTACGAGAAGTGGAACACGACAAAGCCACTACATGTCAACTGACGTGTTAGAAATGACTTTATGAAAATGGAAATGATACGAAGGGCATTCTGTGAATGGTGATTATACATGTTGTATCTCCAGTGTTTTGAATTATTCCATGCATAATGACCTTCATAGGCAGATTAAATGGATCATGATGTGTCAGTAACAGAATCCTTGCTAAGAGTGTTGTGTAATTGATTGTCCTTGAAAAGAGAATGCCATCCTGGCTCCATGGTTCCACACCATGTAGGTCAAGGCAAACACCCCTCCAGGAGGTGCATTACAAGGGACTAAGAGGGAAAATATGTTGAAACCCTTCCATGGCTTCAGGAGAGGGTTTTGTATTCTCTGTAGATGGTAGCCCCCTTTCTAAAGAGCAAAGGGCAGAGAGAGAGGACTGGGGAGAGGTCTGGGGAGAGGCCTGGGGAGAGGCCTGGGGAGAGGCCTGGGGAGAGGCCTGGGGAGAGGCCTGGGGAGAGGTCTGGGGAGAGGTCTGGGGAGAGGTCTGGGGAGAGGCCTGCGGAGAGGTCTGGGGAGAGGCCTGGGGAGAGGCCTGGGGAGAGGCCTGGGGAGAGGTCTGGGGAGAGGTCTGGGGAGAGGTCTGAGGGCCTGGGGAGAGGTCTGGGGAGAGAGTCTGGGAGAGAGGCCTGGGGAGAGGTCTGGGGAGAGGTCTGGAGAGGCCTGCGGAGAGGCCTGGGGAGGCCTGGGGAGAGGTCTGGGGAGAGGTCTGGGGAGAGGTCTGAGGAGAGGCCTGCGGGGAGAGGCCTGGGGAGAGGTCTGGGGAGAGGTCTGGGGAGAGGTCTGGGGAGAGGTCTGGGGAGAGGCCTGGGGAGAGGCCTGGGGAGAGGTCTGGGGAGAGGTCCTGGGGAGGTCTGGGAGGTCTGGGGAGAGGTCTGGGGAGAGGCCTGGGGAGAGGTCTGGGGAGGCCTGGGGAGAGGTCTGGGGAGAGGCCTGGGGAGAGGCCTGGGGAGAGGCCTGGGGAGAGGCTGGGGAGAGGTCTGGGGAGAGGGCCTGGGGAGAGGTCTGGGAGAGGCTGGGGAGAGGTCTGGGGAGAGGCCTGGGGAGAGGTCTGGGGAGAGGTCTGGGGAGAGGCCTGGGGAGAGGCCTGGGGAGAGGCCTGGGGAGAGGCCTGGGGAGAGGTCTGGGGAGAGGTCTGGGGAGAGGTCTGGGGAGAGGTCTGGGGAGAGGCCTGGGGAGAGGCCTGGGGAGGTCTGGGGAGAGGTCTGGGGAGAGGTCTGGGGAGAGGCCTGGGGAGAGGTCTGGGGAGAGGTCTGGGGAGAGGTCTGGGGAGGTCTGGGGAGAGGTCTGGGGAGAGGTCTGGGGAGAGGTCTGAGGAGAGGTCTGGGGAGAGGCCTGGGGAGAGGCCTGGGGAGGTCTGGGGAGGCCTGGGGAGAGAGGTCTGGGGAGAGGTCTGGGGAGAGGTCTGGGGAGAGGTCTGGGGAGAGGCCTGGGGAGAGGTCTGGGGAGAGGCCTGGGGAGAGGTCTGGGGAGAGGTCTGGGGAGAGGTCTGGGGAAAGACAGAGGGACAGAGACATAGGCCATGCAGCCATTCACTCATCCACTGCTGTTTAACTTCCCCCAGCGGCGCAGTCAAAGAAAAGAGACCAAAATAGGACTGAATACAACAGCAATCTGACCTCTAAACCCTGAGCTTTGAGCGAGAGAGTGAGAAAGCAAGAGAGAGAGGAGGGAAAGAGAACGAGAGAATGAGAGAGAGAGCAAAAGAGTCAGGAGAGAGAGAGCTAGAGAGTCAAGAGAGAGAGAGAGCTAGAGAGTCAGGAGAGAGAGAGTAGGAGAGCGAGAGGAAGGGATTAAACAGATCAAGATGTACAGGGACATCAAGATAAAGATCTAGATTAGTGAGTTCACTCACTGGGCGGTCCTCATCCACTGGCCTCACTAAATGGTCACCCGGTGATTGGACAGTTGATAGAGTGATGGCAGAGTGGTGTCTCAGTGTGATAATGGTTTGGGATCATGGTGGTCAGGGGCAGGGTCTCAGTGACCTTACGACCTCTGAACTGTGACCCGTACTACTGGCTAGAGCCAGAGGCGTGAAGATGTGTCCTATCTCATAGCAGCTGTGGTGAGCGGTCTGCCTGCCTCTGTTGCCTGGCAACCAGCCAGAACTACAGTCACAGAGATCTGGACACACTCTGGCACAACACACATACACAGACTTAAAGTCAGACACACTCGCATGCTCACATGACCTCTTCCCCATTCTATTTGATAGGATAGGAGGGAGAGGGGAAATATTTCAGATAAATCAGACAGGTTTTTTCAGTCTTTTCCTCTTTCAATCTCTCTTTCAATCAATTCAATTCAATTTGCTTTATTGGCATGACGTAACAATGTACAATATTGACAAAGCTTACTTAAATCAATCTCTCTCTTGTCTTTTTCTCTTTCAATCTCTCTCTCAATCTCTCTGTCTAGAATAGCATTGTAGTTTGCTCAGTTTTTTGGTTAATTCTTTACAATGTGTCAAGTAATTATCTTTTTTTCTCTCTCTCTCTCTCGCTCAATAAGTTTTCTTTTCAATACTTTTCCTGTCTGCTCAGTTGGGCCTTGTGCTTCCTTTAGCGCTGAGAGCAGCAGATTACAAGGCCAAACTCATGCATATTCTACACTCGCTTTAGGTAATGGCCAAGGAAATGTGAAGAGAGTCTTCAACCTCGGAGAGAGAGAGGAGGGGGGATATGGTGGAGAGAAATAAATGAATGGGAGAAAGACGTAACGGAAGGATAAAGTGCACTAGATTGAGGGTTATTTGAGCTCTGTAAGCATCCACCAGACAGCTTTTCATGAAACACCGCCCCTCCTACCTCTGGAACTGGAGTAATACAATATCACACCGATATTTAGGACGGTTCTTTACAATATTTACAACAATGGGAGTAATCAGTGTAATATTGTGAAAGATTGATTGAACACAGTATACTTCATCACGGGAGATGGTGAAAAAACATTACCATTAATTCATTGTAGCTGCATATCTTTATTGTAATGGACACCTTGATAATCATACAGACCTTGTATGTGGGGGATTGAACCTTTGTATTTGAGATGAATTCTGTGTTCTAATCATGAATTATGAGCTATGAGTAACACACACGTTCTCTCTCTCTACCTCTCTCTACCTCTCTCTCTAACTCTCTCCCTACCTCTCTCTCTACCTCTCTCTCTCCCAACCTCTCTCTCTAACTCTCTCCTCTCTCCCTACCTCTCTCCTACCTCTCTCTCTAACTCTCCCTACCTCTCTCTCTCTAACTAACTCTCTCCCTACCTCTCTCTCTAACTCTCTCCCTACCTCTCTCTCTAACTCTCTCCCTACCTCTCTCTCTAACTCTCTCCCTCCTCTCTCTCTACCTCTCTCTCTACCTGAACAGGTGACTGGTGGAGCAGTTGGCTGAGTGGAGTCAGTGCTGTGAGAGCCAATTAGGACTAATGATAATGTTGGGATGTGTTTTTCTCCACTACAGTTGGTCAGTAAAAGCTTGTTCTATTCACTGATCCAAGGTGAGTGTATGTGTGTGTGTGTGTGTGTGTGTGTGTGTGTGTGTGTGTGTCCAGCCACTCAGGTGTGTAGAGTCAGAGTATAGGAGATAGCTAGCCTGCTGTGTGAGTGAACAGGCCCCTACAGACCTAGTGTCTCAGACAGGAACAGGACAGTCATCAGGATGTCACTGAACAAACACATCTATGAATACATGACTAGGTGAATAGAGAGCTGTACCCAGAGAGGAGGGGGGGGGGAGAGGATGAAGGGTGGAATGGAATGGAAAGAGGGACAAAAAGCAAAGAAAAGGGGGATATGAAAGGCGGTGGATACAAGGAAAGCATTACTGTAGATTCAGTAAATTATTCAAATGAGCCTTGCAAGATGGAGCGTAATGGACAGATGGGATGACGACAGAGACAGGGATGTTACACTTCTACAAAAACATCAATCAAATTCAATCACATTTATTTTTACATCAGCAGATGTCACAAAGTCCAAAGTCACCCACATGTATGTAGAAGCACAGCGGACAAGGCAGGTACATAGGAAGAAACCTGGAGAGGAACCAGGCTCGGGGGCATTGGCGGTTCTAGCTTGTATGGCTCCCTGCTGAACCCCCCCCCCAAAAGCACCATTCTGCACTAACTGTAATTTTTTTGTCAGACATTTAGAACTTCACAAATAAATAATCATAACATTTAAAACTACTTACTTATTTTTTATATCTATTAAAGGCAAATATAAAAACATTTGTTGAATGTTGATCTGGCACTCGAGCATCAATACATTACTCATCCCCCAACACTGTCAACCAAGAGTCAAGACTAAACCAGTTCACCTTGGTGGTGTGCAGACTGGTTGTATATTATTCTTTACCATTTCACACAAACCAGACAAAAATGCCACAATATGTCTGTGAAACTATATATTCACAGAACTATGAATGAATTATGGTTTTACTTGGTAGCATTTCATTGTGCGACTGATTTGACTAATTGTATTAGTACTGTACAAAGTTAGAGGTGCGCTATTTGATGGTGTTAGGTGCTTATTTTTCAGAGTAAATAACCCACGGACACTAGAGAAGCTTTAACTAAGTTTATTCTTCCCAAACGTTCTGTACAGCTGAAAACAGGCAGCTAAAGATTTCAGACTTCACAGTTTATATGCATCCTACTTAAGACACTCCCCTTTCTCTCCAATCCTTACATTTTATGTCTCTACAGGAAGCTAATAAAGAGGGTAACAGGATTCCAAACATTTATTACTCTCTTAAGAGAATCTGTCCTCACCTCCTGACCTTTCATCTAATACACAGATGTCCATCTGTCTCCCCTGTATCAACACATCGCTCTCCTCTCCTCCATCAAACACATTCCAAAGCCTTCTTCTTTCTTCTAAGAACCATTAACTTCTAACAGAACCCAGTCTCTTTCATTTCCTATCATTCATTTAATATCTCAATGTTCAAAGTTGAGCCGATTCCAACAATAGATTCCCCTGTCCCTCCTACCTCGGGCTATCAGTGGGGAGACCTGAGGTCAACCTACCCCCCCCGCCCCCTCCCCATCTCGTACTTCTGAGTGGGAGGCCTTCCCAGGCAGCAGCCCACCTAGCTCACAAACTAGAGCGACAAGGTTAATTGACCCACAGTCCCACACGGTGACATGATATCATTGACATGACGTGCAAATGAGCGATAGAAACCGATCGTGTAAATGTCACCATGCCGATCTTTTGTGTGCGGGCGACCCGTACCGCCCCCGGCAAGATGCCGCCCCGGGCGGCTGCCCATGCCGCCTATACCTAAATCCGCCACTGCGTACGGGGGGGAGGCCAGTCCTCTTCTGGCTGTGCCGGGTATTGATTATAAGAGTACATGGCCATCTAGGCCAGATTGTTCTCTTTCTAATGCACATCTCATTAGTGTGAGGGAACCAATCTATTATAGAGAAAAGGTCAATAAGAGACAGATACAGATGTAGGATCTTAATTTGAGCCAGTTCACTACAGAAGGAAAATAATCCTGCAGCAAAATGAAATGTGAGTTATCATGTGGATTATAATTAATGGACATTTTCGTAGGGGATGAAATGTTTTTTTCGTAAAGTCTAAAATGTCATAGTGGAAATAACAAATTTCAGAAGCCTTTTTAAACCTCAAATACACTAGAAGTTTAACATCAAATTAAGATCCTATATCTACAGTATATACACCGAGTATACAAACATTAAGAACAGCCACTCTTTCCATGACACAGACTGACCAGGTTCAGGGTCTACAGACGATCACGGATTACAAAAAGCAAACTTGCCCCGTCGCGGACATCAACGTCTTGCTTCTAGACAAATTAAACAACTTTTTTGTGTGCTTTGAGGACAATACAGTGCCACCGATGCGGCCCACTACCAAAGAATGTGGGCTCTCCTTCTCCGTGGTCGACGTGAGTAAAACATTTAAACGTGTTAACCCTTGCAAGGCTGCTGGCCCAGACGGCATCCCCAGCCGCGTCCCCAGAGCATGTGCAGACCAGCTGACTGGAGTGTTTACGGACATATTCAATCATTCCCTATACCTGTCTGCTGTTCCCACATGCTTCAAGATGGCCACCATTGTTCCTGCTCCCAAGAATGCAAAGGTAACTGAACTAAATGACTATCGCCCCGTAGTACTCACTTCTGTCATCATGAAGTGCTTTGAGACTAGTCAAGGATCATATCACCTCTATCTTACCTGTCACCCTAGACCCACTTAAATTTGCATACCGCCCCAATAGGTCCACAGATGATGTAATCACCATCACACTGCCCTATCCCATCTGGACAAGAGGAATACCTATGTAAGAATGCTGTTCATTGACTACAGCTCAGGATTCAACACCATAGTACCCTCCAAACTCATCATTAAGCTTGAGTCCCAGGGTCTTGACCCCGCCCTGTGAAACTGTGTCCTGGACATCCTGACAGGCCACCCCCAGGTGGTGAAGGTAGGAAACAACATATCCACTCTGATCCTCAACACTGGGGCCCCACAAGGGTGCGTTCTCAGCCCCTCCTGTACTCCCTGTTCACCCACAACTGCGTGGCCGTGCATGCCTCCAACTCAATCAACAAGTTTGCAGACAACACAACAGTGGTAGGCTTGATCACCAACCACGACAAGACAGCCTACAGGGAGAAGGTGAGGGCCCAATGTCAGCAAAACAAAAGAGATGCTTGTGGACATCAGGAAACAGCAAAGGGAGCACCCCCTTATCCCTATCGACAGGACAGCAGTGGAGAAGGTGGAATGTTTTAAGGTCCTCGGTGTATATATCACCGACAAACTGAAATGTTCCACCCACACAGACAGCATGGCGGAGAGGCTGAAAAAATATGTCACTGAAAACCCTCACTAACTTTTACAGATGCACAATCGAGAGCATTCTGTCGGGGTTTATCACCGCCTGGTACGGCAACTGCACCGCCCACAACCGCAGGGCTCTCCAGAGGGTGGTGCGGTCTGTACAACGCATCACCAGGGGCAAACTACCTGCCCTCCAGGACACATACAACACCCGATGTCACAGGAAGGCAAAAAAGATCATCAAGGACAATAACCACCACTGCCTGTTCACCTTGCTTCCATCCAGAAGGTGAGGTCAGTACAGGTGCATCAAAGCTGGGACAGGGAGATTGAAAAACAGCTTTTATCTCAAGGCTATCTGATTGTTAAACAGCCATCACTAGCACAAAGGCGGCTGCCTACCTACATACTTGATATCATTGGCCACTTTAATAAATGGAACATTGTTCACTTTAAGAATGTTTACATATCTCACATTACTTATATCATATGTATATACTGTATACTACACTATCTATTCTATACTATCTATTGCATCTTAGCCACTCTGTCACTGCTCATCCATATATTTTATACTTATATATTCTCATCCCATTCCTTTACTAGATTGTGTGTGTTGTGTTTGGTTGTGGAATTTGTTAGATATGACCCGTTAGATACTGCTGCACTGTCAGATCCAGAAGCATAAGCACTTCACTACACTCACAATAACATCTGCTAACCATGCGTATGTGACCAATAAAATTTGATTTGATTTGATTTAGGTGCCAGGCGCACCAGTTTGTGTCAAGAACAGCAACGCGGCTGGGTTTTTCACGCTCAACAGTTTCCCGTGTTTATCAAGAATGGTCCACCACCCAAAGAACATCCAGCCAACTTGACACAACTGTGGGAAGCACTGGAGTCAACATGGGGGTGCAACTCAATATTAGAAAGGTATTCTTTATTATTCTTTATTATACTCAGTGTACAGAAGAGTAGGACAGATACATAAACATACATATCGATATAGAGACAGAGGGAAGAACACCGGGAAATGGAGAGACAGCCTTCAAAGCTACGGCAGGTGGGGGCAGATGAGAAGAAGGGAAAATATGGTTGTGTATAAATCAGTCCAGTAAGTGAGGTCCACAGACGAACACGTGAAATGACCTGATTGAGTACAGATTGAGTATTACCGTAAGATGTCTGCCTTCCACAGATGAGGCTGTGGTTCAGAGAGAGAAGCAGTGTTTTCAGACTACGTCGTCCATGGACAGCTTGTTCTTCTTGTAAACACGAGCCGGTGTCTAACAGCGTAAAATTGGACTCATAGGTGAAATTGCTCATTGTGCAAATGTGAGGTAACCTTTGAGATCAACCGTATCCATCATGGCCTTTATCAGTATCTGTGTGTTTCAGAGAAATCCCTATCCTTCTGTATAGACGGGTTGGTTGATAAGCAACAAAACCAAGGCGTGCGCAACGATGGGGCAAAACAGACAAGGTTG
The DNA here is from genome assembly GCF_036934945.1 of Oncorhynchus masou masou. NCBI lineage: Eukaryota > Metazoa > Chordata > Actinopteri > Salmoniformes > Salmonidae > Oncorhynchus > Oncorhynchus masou. The sequence continues at coordinate 20,012,021 of NC_088219.1, forward strand.
GTTGAGGATGTTCATAACATGTAAACTATATTTTGTCTCCAATGTTTATCGAAAACATAAATAAAGTTGCACAATGAGCAAATGTCTCTAAAATACATCCTTACAGGTGTTGGTTAGCTAGCTAGCAAATTTGCGCCACATTAGCATAGATGTGACATCAGTCATAACACCTAAAAACAGGACATGGTCTCAAGAACAAGATCAATCGGGCTGAAACGAGACACAATTCACCACATGGTTTCTTTTCATTGCTGTTAACCATCTGGTCGGCCAGAATCACAACAACACACGGTTTTCTGCCCCTTTGAAGCTTGCACTTTGTTTTGGTGACAGCTCACCCGTCTATTTTATTATTGGGCTGTTGTAATGTCAATCGTTGTGCACTCTCCAGTGTTATCCTGTTGTGTTATGCAGGATTGGGTTGTGGTCTATTCTACGTTGTTTCACCATCTAAATGATTATTCCATACAGTAACACTATACCCCTTCTCGTTTCATTTCATGCTTCCTCCACTCGCTACGTTTGTGCAGGCAAATTCACTTTCTCCTGACAGGCACATGCAACAATAACCAAATGATCACCTCATTATAAAAGGGAACATGCGATTTCTCGTAATACTCAAATCCCTACACTGGCTCTATTTATTCAATCTGAGCTGGGTTTGTCATCATGAGATTACTGTACATTGAAACCAATAGGCTGTATGCTGAAGGAGAGAGCTGGGAATGATCACTCAGGGATTTGGTGTTTGTTGATAGAGAGGAGAGAAACAAACACATGAGATGAACTCATTAGGAGTCTTCCGATCCTGTTCAATCAGAGAGATGGGCCTGATCTGATGGAGAGAATGGGGATGAAATGATCGAGAGGAGAAGAAGAGAGGAGTGGTTGGAGGAGAAGAAGGAGAAGATGAAGACAGCAAAGTGTTACATTTCTCTTCCTGAGGTGAGAAGCCTCTCTCTCATTCTCCCACAGTCCAGTGATGGTTGGCCCTTCCCCAGAGTTCATTAATTAGTTAATTAGTTAATTAGTCTGAACAGATGGCTGTGCAGCACAAATCAGGAGGCTGCATTGGCCTGGAGCAGCCAGGAGGAAGGTAATGGTAAGGTGAGTAGGCAGCAGCATTGGACTGGAGAAGCCAGGAGGAAGGTAATGGTAAGGTGAGTAGGCAGCAGCATTGGACTGGAGAAGCCAGGAGGACAGTAGGGAGGAGGTGAGCAGGCAGCAGCATTGGACTGGAGCAGCCAGGAGGACAGTAGGGAGGAGGTGAGCAGGCAGCAGCATTGGACTGGAGCAGCCAGGAGGACAGTAGGGAGGAGGTGAGCAGGCAGCCGCATTGGACTGGAGAAGCCAGGAGGACAGTAGGGAGGAGGTGAGTAGGCAGCAGCATTGGACTGGAGCAGCCAGGAGGACAGTAGGGAGGAGGTGAGCAGGCAGCAGCATTGGGCTGGAGCAGCCAGGAGGACAGTAGGGGGAAAGCAGCCGCATTGGGCTGGAGCAGCCAGGAGGACAGTAGGGAGGAGGTGAGCAGGCAGCATTGGGCTGGAGCAGCCAGGAGGACAGTAGGGGGAAGGTGGGAGGCAGCAGCATTGGGCTGGAGCAGCCAGGAAGACAGTAGGGGGAAGGAAGGAGGCAGTAGCATTGGGCTGGAGCAGCCAGGAGGACGATAGGAGGAAGGTGAGCAGGCAGCAGCATTGGGCGGAAGCAGCCAGGAGGACAGTAGGGGGAAGGTGAGCAGCCAGGAGGACGGTAGGGGAGGTGAGCAGCCAGGAGGACGGTAGGGGGGAGGTTGAGCAGGCAGGAGCATTGGGCTGGAGCAGCCAGGAGGACGGTAGGGGGAGGTGAGCAGCCAGGAGGACGGTAGGGGGGAGGTGAGCAGCCAAGAGAACAGTAGGGGGGAGGTGAGCAGCCAGGAAGACTGTAGGGGGAGGTTGAGCAGGCAGCAGCATTGGGCTGGAGCAGCCAGTAGGACAGTAGGGGAGAGGTGAGCAGGCAGCAGCATTGGGCTGGAGAAGCCAGGAGGACGGTAGGGGGAAGGTCGGAGGCAGCAGCATTGTGCTGGAGCAGCCAGGAGGACGATAGAGGGAAGGTGGAAGGCAGCAGCATTGGGCTGGAGCAGCCAGGAGGACAGTAGGGGGGAGGCAGCAGCATTGGGCTGGAGCAGCCAGGAGGACAGTAGGGGGAAGGTGGGAGGCAGCAGCATTTGGCTGGAGCAGCCAGGAGGACAGTAGGGGGGAGGCAGCAGCATTGGGCTGGAGCAGCCAGGAGGACAGTAGGGGGAATGTGGGAGGCAGCAGCATTGGGCTGGAGCAGCCAGGAGGACAGTAGGTGGGAGGCAGCAGCATTGGGCTGGAGCAGCCAGGAGGACAGTAGGGGGAATGTGGGAGGCAGCAGCATTGGGCTGGAGCAGCCAGGAGGACAGTAGGGGGAAGGTGGGAGGCAGCAGCATTGGGCTGGATATCTATGTACTAGTATACACACTCCTATCTTCACCATGCTAAACACTCCTGGACTGCACATGGCAGACATTTGGGATTCTTTTCAAACAGACATCAGACATCTTTTCCCCTTTCACAAAGCACAAACATATCATAAATTAATCTAACATCCACAGAAACGTTTCATTTGTTTGAAACCCTTATGAAATTGTAAGAGAGTATAGAGAGATACTGCGTGTGTGTGTGTGTGTGTGTGTGTGTGTGTGTGTGTGTGTGTGTGTGTGTGTGTGTGTGTGTGTGTGCGCGCGCGCTGTGGCCATATTGCATTAACACATTTTGATTGAATGAATTCTTTGCTTCGCTGCAGATTTAAAAAGCACTTCTGATGGGTTATTTTTAGACTGTTCTCATCTCCCCTTCTGTTTCTCTCTGTTTCTCCTTCTCTCTCTAACGCTGTATCTCTGTTTCTCCTTCTCTCTCTAACGCGCCCTCTCTCTGTTTCTCCTTCTCTCTCTAACGCTCTCTCTGTTTCTCCTTCTCTCTCTAACGCTCTCTCTCTGTTTCTCCTTCTCTCTCTAACGCTCTCTCTCTGTTTCTCCTCTCTCTAACGCTCTCTCTCTGTTTCTCCTTCTCTCTCTAACGCTCTCTCTCTGTTTCTCCTTCTCTCTCTAACGCTCTCTCTCTGTTTCTCCTCTCTCCAACGCTCTCTCTCTGTTTCTCCTTCTCTCTCCAATGGTCTCTCTCTGTTTCTCCTTCTCTCTCTAACGCTCTCTCTCTCTGTTTCTCCTTCTCTCTCTAACACTCTCTCTCTGTTTCTCCTTCTCTCTCTAACGCTCTCTCTCTGTTTCTCCTTCTCTCTCTCTAACGCTCTCTCTCTGTTTCTCCTTCTCTCTCTAACGCTCTCTCTCTGTTTCTCCTCTCTCCAACGCTCTCTCTCTGTTTCTCCTTCTCTCTCCAATGGTCTCTCTCTGTTTCTCCTTCTCTCTCTAACGCTCTCTCTCTCTGTTTCTCCTTCTCTCTCTAACGCTCTCTCTCTGTTTCTCCTTCTCTCTCTAACACTCCCTCTCTCTGTTTCTCCTTCTCTCTCTAACACTCTCTCTCTGTTTCTCCTTCTCTCTCTAACGCTCTCTCTCTGTTTCTCCTTCTCTCTCTAACACTCCCTCTCTCTGTTTCTCCTTCTCTCTCTAACGCTCTCTCTCTGTTTCTCCTTCTCTCTCTAACGCTCTCTCTCTGTTTCTCCTTCTCTCTCTAACACTCTCTCTCTGTTTCTCCTTCTCTCTCTAACGCTCTCTCTATCTGTTTCTCCTTCTCTCTCTAACGCTCTCTCTCTGTTTCTCCTTCTCTCTCTAACGCTCTCTCTATCTGTTTCTCCTTCTCTCTCTAACGCTCTCTCTCTGTTTCTCCCTCTCTCATCTGTCTCTATCCCCCTTCTCTCTCGCTCCCTCCCTTTATATCCCCCTATCTCTCTCTTAAAGAGAGGCTGAAATCAGGTTGGCATATGTCAGTGTGCATGTGCATAAGTATGATATGATACTAAAGATTATGTGCTAAACATATTGTTGAAATGTCGAGCAGTTGTCTTTCTCTTTTTAGGCCAAAAATGGTTTGTCCAATGAGAGAGGTGGTGAGGGTGGATGGCACAATTTCTACTGTTACTTATTCAAATATGCACACGTACACATACACACACAATGCACACACACACACTAATACATGTATGCATAAATGCACGGACACACACAAGCACGTACACGCATACAACAAACTCCCTAACAAACTCAGACACACACACACACACACGCACACACGCACACACACACACACACACACACACACACACACACACACACACACACACACACACACACACACACACACACACACACACACACACACACACACACACACACACACACACACACACACACACATAATCCCTTCAGTACAGTAGAGTAACCCAGTTGAAGCAGAACAGAGGGAGAGAGAGAGAGGTTAGTCTACTCGCCCACGTACCAAAATGTTCAACCATGTTAGAGGAATCGAGGACACTGCATCATCCCTCTGCATCGCTCAGCAAGATCGCTCTTTACCTCTGTGTCAGTGTGTGTGTGTGGTACACTAAACAAGGGTAAATTACACACATACCTACATAATACATATATGGACGCACACACATGCAGTACATACACAACTACTACACACATGAGCATGTAAATCACACAGGAAAAGACTACTATTTGGCTTAAGAATGACGTGAACATGCACACCATTGAGGAGCATTTGGATCAGTCCATTACAGCGGCATGCAGCGCGAGGATTAAATAGTGCGTTAAGAAAACTGGAGTTCACACAGAGGATTGTTCTCACGCTCCACTCAATAATGTTTCCAGTTAGTCAGACAGATGTAGGAAAGCATAATAGCACATGAAACATGACCACAAAACAGTCAGACCCAAATTTAGCAGGACTGCTGCCAGGTGCACCTTAAACTCTCAAACCTCTCAACTGGCTGGCCCGGTCTGTCAATGACTGTCTGGGTCACATTTCACTCGGTTTAAACTAGTGGGAAAGCTTGAACTGTATCATAAAGTCCTCCAATTTCTCTCTTGAAGAATACTCTGATGTGTTGAGACAGGCTTGATACAGTAAACAAGATCCCATTACCCAACCTGGCAACCACAGTGGATACTGTGGTGTACTGTATACAAACAAACACCTGTTGAAACAAGCAGGCAGTCAGCCCCTCAGAACAGCTGACTAAACTCCTGTCCACTGGCTCAGTCTGTACACAGGGGCAGACCACACAATGCTCAGGGGCAGACCACACAATGCTCAGGTCATGGTTCAGCTAGGGCCAGATGGTTCTCCTGTTCAGGTCATGTGGTCAGTACAAAGTCCAGGACCTAGCTGTAGACTACAGATGTAGGATCAGGATTGGATCACTCTTTTGTTGCTGAAAATGTTCCCGCATTGCAGGAAATGCAGACTTGTAGTATTTTCAAGGTTTAAAAAAGCCTTCAAAAGTTTGTAATTTCCATTTTAAAATGTAATACTTGATTTGCCTTAACAAAAAATGTATCAAACCTTGCTGGAAGATTTTCCTGCTTTAGGAGACTGGCTCAAATTAAGATCCTACATCTGTACAAGAATGACCCAGATCTTTTCCTGGTCAGTTTACATGATCAGGAAAACATCCTTGCTCTATATAATGTCAAGGCATCTAATTCAGGAGAGATAAACCATAGACTAAGAGTACTGAGGACTGATGGTGCAAACAGGAAGTGATGTCATAGTATGCCGACAGACATACTCACCAAGTACACCCAGACGGTAGTTCATCGTGACCACGATGACGTTGCCGTAGGCTGCGAGGACGCTGGCGTCGAACATGTTTCCCGCCCCCTCCATGTAGGAGCCGCCATGAATGAACAACATCACCGGCTTCTTCCGACGGTCACGGATATCTGTGGAGAAGAGAGGGACACGGACACGGACACACACACACACACACACACACACACACACACACACACACACACACACACACACACACACACACACACACACACACACACACACACACACACACACACACAGGATGAGAGAAAGAGACAGAAGTAGAACAACTTTAGATTCTGAGGAACAGATGACACAACTTTTAGTGTATTTACAAAAAAACACCCACAGGAATGTCCACAGAACATCATTCACTCAAATCATATATCCATTTCTGCATATGTGCCATTCAATCTCCCTTTTCTACTGTGACCAAAAGTATACGGACACCTCTCATTCCAAAATCACAGGCATGATTTAAAAAAATCTTTATTTAACTAGGCAAGTCAGTTAAGAACACATTCTTATGTCCAATGATGGCCTAGAAACAGTGGGTTAACAGCCTTGTTCAGAATGACAGATTTTTACCTTGTCAGCTCAGGGATTTGATTTTGCAACCTTTTGGTTATTCGTCCAACACTCTAACCACTTGGCTACCTGCTGGTTACTAGCCCAACACTCTAACCACTTGGCTACCTGCTGGTTACTAGCCCAACACTCTAACCACTTGGCTACCTGCTGGTTACTAGCCCAACACTCTAAACACTTGGCTACATGCTGGTTACTAGCCCAACACTCTAAACACTTGGCTACCTGCTGGTTACTAGCCCAACACTCTAACCACTTGGCTACCTGCTGGTTACTAGCCCAACACTCTAAACACTTGGCTACCTGCTGGTTACTAGCCCAACACTCTAACCACTTGGCTACCTGCTGGTTACTAGCCCAACACTCTAACCACTTGGCTACCTGCTGGTTACTAGCCCAACACTCTAAACACTTGGCTACCTGCTGGTTACTAGCCCAACACTCTAACCACTTGGCTACCTGCTGGTTACTAGCCCAACACTCTAACCACTTGGCTACCTGCTGGTTACTAGCCCAACATTCTAACCACTTGGCTACCTGCCGCCCCTTGCGGAGGTGGTCCCCCCTTTGCTGCTATAACAGCCTCCAATTTTCTAGGAAGGCTTTCACTAGATGTCGGAACATTGTTAAAGGGACTTGCTTCCATTCAGCAACTAAAGCATTAGTGAGGTCGGGCACGGAGGTTGGGCAATTAGGCCTGACTCGCAGTTGACGTCCCAATTCATCTTAAAGGTGTTCAATGGGTTTGAGGTCAGGGCTCTGTGCAGGCCAGTCAAGTTATTCCACACTGATCTCGACAAACCATTTCTGAATGGGCCTCGCTTTGTGCATGGGGGCATTGTAATGCTGAAACAGTAATGGGCCTTCCTCAAACTGTTGCCACAATGTTGGAAGCACAGAATCATCTAGAATGTCATTGTATTCTGTAGCATTAAGATTTCACTTCAGTGGAACTAAAGGGCCTTGCCTGAATCATGAAAAACAGCCCCAGAACATTATTCCTTCTCCACCAAACATTAAAATTGGCACTATGCCTTGGGGCAGGTAGTGTTCTCCTGGCATCCCCCAGATGGTGCCAGATGGTGAAGCGTGATTCATCACTCCAGAGAACACGTTTCCACTGCTCCAGAGTCCAATGGTGGCAAGTTTTACACCACTCCAGCTAACGCTTGGCATTGTGCATGGTGACCTCACGCTTGTGTGCGGCTGCTCGGCCATGGAAACCCATTTCATGAAGCTACCGACGAACAGTTCTTGTGCCGATGTTGCTTCCAGAGGCAGTTTGGAACTTGGTATTGAGTGTTGCAACCGAGGACAGACATTCCCACATTTACAATAACAGCATTTACAGTTGACCAGGGCACCTCTAGCAGGGCAGAAATTGAACGAACTGACTTGTTGGAATGACGGTGCCGTCATATGACGGTGCTGTGTTGAAAGTCAGTGAGCCCTTCAGTAAGGCCATTCTACTGCCAAGGTTTGTCTATGGAGATTGCATGGCTATGTGCTCGATTTTATACACCTGTCAGCAACGGGTGTGGCTGAAATAGCCAAATCCACTAATTTGAAGGGGTGTCGACATACTTTTGTATATGCAGTGTATATCCCCAAAGTCTGAAAGGTAAGCTTCTTCTCCTCCTCATTCCTGACCTTCAAACTGAACTGAGAGGACATTATAAGTGAAAGCTATAGTGTGGGAACCTATCCAGTGGTTAGCCATATTAGATGTTAGAACATGGTGGTAGTGCTGTGGCAGTCTATGTATGTTTCTGTCCCCTCTTGTAGTGCTGTGCAACAAGTCTCCCTGGGTCCCCTCTCTCTGTGGAATTATGGCACCATCTGTAACTCTCACTGTCCCCTCTGGCGAGTTATGGTACAGTCTGCCACTGTCTCTCCTACTGTCCTCTCTGTAGTATGCTGGTACGGTCTGGGTTTCACAGGGTCCCCCCTCTCTGTGACGTGCTGTGGTATGGTCTGTGTGTCTTTAGTAGGGCGGAGCTGCCAGTGCTGCCCAGTTAGCCTAGCGTCTGCCCTGTGGATAATTCATATGAGAGCCAGACTAAGAGGAAACATAAATAACAGCACAGCATCTGTTTAGCCTGATGAGCTTCTGGAGTGGGAGATGGGAAAAGAGACAGGGAGATGGAGATAGAGAGAGAGATGGAAAAATATACAGAGGGAGAGAGATGAGTAAATAAATAATGTAGAGAACGATGGGAAAAGAGAGAGAGAGAAAGGGGAGAGAGAGAGATAGAGAGAAAGAGATATGCACAGAGGCAGAGAGAAAGAGTGTGTGCGAGAGAGAGAGAGAGAGAGAGAGAGAGAGAGAGAGAGAGAGAGAGAGAGAGAGAGAGAGAGATCGAGGAGTAGAAAGAGTAATGTCACAAGAAAATGGTGGGACAGGATGAGATCAAATAAACTGTTACAAAGTTGTACATGGCAAGGTCTCTTCACGGACACAGAGATGCATGTAGGAAACTTCACACACGTGAGCACACGGACATACACACACACACACACATAGGCAGCTCCGATGCTGAGTCGCTATGGAAACTGCCTCTTCCCTCTCTAATAGAACCGCACCAGCCATTCCATTGCACTGACTCATTCTGAGCCTGTTGCCGTGGTAACACATTCTACTCACGTATTTGCATCACAACCTGAATCTCAGGTTACACATGCACCAGAGTGCATCACACACACACACACACGCACACCCACACTTGCATGTGCACACACACACCACTGCGTCAATACACACACATGCAGTCATCCTTCATAGAACATATTACAGTGCACTCGAGAGACTAAATACATTAAAGCCCTGACACACACACACAAATGATTTCCCCATCTCTCTTATGCAACCAACTTCGCATATGCGCACAATTATACAGCAATGGAGTGCGCACGCACACACACATGCATATACACACACTCCATTCCCTTTCTCTCCAGTGTATTGTGTGTCTCTAGTGATTTCCCAGAGGAGATGTAAACAAGTTCAATTATCCCAGCATTACCAGGCCAGCAGAGCCCTTGGTGTGACGCCGGGCTAATGGATCAGCTCTCCTCTCTGTCACCAGGCAGTCACACACCACAAGCACATGACAAACAACACACACACACAGACAGACAGCGACAGAGACATTGACAGAGAGGGACGCTCAGCACTGGACTGGAGAGTGTCACTCTTCTCCAGCAGAGCTAGGACATCTAGAGCACCAGGTACTTTGTCTCTGAGAGTGTTGCTGTGGACGTCTGAGTGCTCTGTGTGTTTGTGAGCATGTGTTACCTCGAAAGGATGTAGGCCTTTGTGACAATCTATCTTGCTGTTCACCCACATAAAGCATTCAAATAACTCTGTGTGAATGGGAGCTAAGTGAACGTCACAATTTGAGTTTATTATGTGTCCGTGTGTGAGCACACGGGCCTAGCATGACGGCATGATAATGTACACGTTGCCGTATGTGTGTGTCTGTGCACGTGTTCAGGCTGACTAACAGAGGAAGGAGATGGGATGTGTGTTCGAGCCACCTGCAGGACTCTCCAGGTGTACGTGTCTCCTCAGAGAGACTTTTCACTATGTGTCTGACTCACATCGGGACATCCAGGAGGTTAACACTCCATCCAAACATGTCATTAACCTACGTTAGATAACTAACCAACGTTACTTACATACCCAGTCACAGGGACAGCATGTAATATGTATATAATATGTATGTACTATGCATGTAATATGTATGTACTATGCATGTAATATGTATATAATATGTATGTACTATGCATGTAATATGTATATAATATGTATGTACTATGCATGTAATATGCATATAATATGTATGTACTATGTGTAATATGTATATAATATGTATGCACTATGCATGTAATATGTATATAATATGTATGTACTATGCATGTATGTATATAATATGTATGTACTATGCATGTAATATGTATGTAATATGTATGTACTATGCATGTAATATGTATATAATATGTATGTACTATGCATGTAATATGTTTGTAATATTAATATGGGGGTTATGGGTCCATCTGATAGGTTGACTGCACCATACATACTGTGGATATTCTGTAGAACATAGACATTGTATGCAGCTGTTCATCACTCTGTACAGTATGTGGAACTCATTCATTCTTTATGGAGGTCTTTCTAAGCATCAGCACAAGAGCTAACCTTGTAGCAGGGGTCTGGACTGACCCAGTCAGACTAGGTCATCCTCCTCCACATTTAATAGATTGGTTGAACAGTGCAGAAGAGAACCTCCCCCTCAGTTTTTTTTTCTTCTCGTCAAGATCAGTACGTAGAGGATCTAGTTTGGGGCGTTTATTTTAGGCCTGCTACAGAGCGTTAGGTTAGGTTTGTCATGCCTTCCCCTTCCCTGTGTTGTGTGGGTGCTGATGCCCCTGTCTGTATGTGATGGAGTGTTGGTGTAGGATGTGTATGTGAAAGAAAGTGATGTAGAGTGATTTAATGTGTGACTTCACACGTGTTAGTACATGATACGAGTGCACATGTTAGTGCATGATAAGAGTACATGATAAGAGTACATGATAAGAGTACATATGTTAGTGCATGATAAGAGTACATGATAAGAGTACATATGTTAGTGCATGATAAGAGTACATGATAAGAGTACATATGTTAGTGCATGATAAGAGTACATGATAAGAGTGCATATGCTAGTGCATGATAAGAGTACATGATAAGAGTACATATGTTAGTGCATGATAAGAGTACATGATAAGAGTACATGATAAGAGTACATATGTTAGTGCATGATAAGAGTACATGATAAGAGTGCATATGCTAGTGCATGATAAGAAGGAATGTGTTTGTGCATAATAAGAGTGCATGATAAGAGTTCATGTGTGCATGTGGGAGGGGAGCAGAGAGAACTGTCTCACTCAGCCACCATCAGCCTACATTCCAGGCCTATAGGGCCAAAAGGGCCCTAACTGTCCTGCCTGCTTCAAAACAGCCCCTGAAACACTGGCACAATATTCTCGCTCCTTTCCTTCCTTCCTCTCCTCTCCTCTCATCTCTTTGTAAACCGCCACTCTCCTTCTCCCCTTCTCTCTGCCTTTCCTCCTGCTGCTGCTCTCTCTCCCCCTCCACCCATGCTGCTCTCCCCCCTCCCCCCACCGTAACTGCACTCCCCCCTCCACCCTTGCTGCTCTCTCCCCCCCTCCCCTTGCTGCTCTCTCCCCCCTCCACCCTCGCTGCTCTCCCCCCTCCACCCTCGCTGCTCTCTCCCCCTCCCCTTGCTGCTCTCTCCCCCTCCACCCTTGCTGCTCTCTCCCCCTTGCTGCTCCACCCTCGCTGCTCTCCCCCTGCTCCCCCTTGCTGCTCTCTCCCCCTCCACCCTCGCTGCTCTCCCCCTCCACCCTTGCTGCTCTCCCCCTCCCACCCTTGCTGCTCTCTCCCCTCTCCACCCTTGCTGCTCTCCCCCCTCCACCCTTGCTGCTCTCCCCCCTCCACCCTTGCTGCTCTCTCCCCCTCCACCCTCGCTGCTCTCCCCCTCCCCTTGCTGCTCTCTCCCCCCTCCACCCTCCTGCTCTCCCCCCTCCACCCTTGCTGCTCTCTCCCCCCTCCACCCTCGCTGCATTTCTCTCCCTTCATCTCAGCCTTACTAGTCTCTTGATATTGGACTGCATTCTCTCTCACTTCCTCTCTTCTGTACCTCTCTCTTTCTCACTATTTTCCATCCTAGTCTCCCACTCATCCACCCTCTCTTCCTCCCTCTCCCTCTCACTTTCAAAGCTCTATAAATGTCATTTCATCATGCACTTGTCTTCATCACCACTATTTTTTCCATTTTCTCCCCCTCCTCGCCCTCCCCTGTGCTCTCAGCGCTCCCCTCTCCCTTTCTCTTTCATCTCTCTTCTGTCATTCTGCTCCTCTCCTCCAGATTCCTGTACGCATCCTTCCCTCTCTTTTCACCGTTAAGAAACCACACAATTGGATTAGCTAGATCTGTCTCTTTTTAAACCATAGCAATTAGAGATGGCAGAATGGGAGAAATGAACACGGAAACAGCAAACACACCTTAACACATACAATCAAGCACAAACACATACACACAGCCCGAGTGGATGCAAACACAAACATATGCACACACACACGCACACAAACACAATAGTAAAAGTCTGATCTTTCAGACCTCTTGATTATATAAAGACAAGGCATCATTCCCCTGGCTAGTTTTAACAACTAGTTACATGGTTTCCTAGATGTGTAATGTTTGTGGGACAGTAACCTTCACCGCTTGGAATCGTATCCAAATGCCAGCACCCCCCTACAAACAAACTGTACTGCCTTTACTGTATAAACCCACCTATTCCCCAACAAATAATCAAATAAAGAAATGGTCAAGAGGCTCAATCAAAAGACCCAATCTACACAATGCAGTTAAAGAACTATCTATTAAACAAAATGAATTAAACAAAATATAAAGTATTCACCTTTTGGATGGTGCAAGACAGAGGACAGTCAAAACAGCATGACTTGTAAAAAGTGATATGCAAATAAAATTCGACTATATACCAAAAAAGGAGAAAATGGCTGTGGCAGGGGTGTGTGGAACAATTGAGGTTTGTGTGTGTGTGTGTGTGTGTGTGTGTGTGTGTGTGTGTGTGTGTGTGTGTGTGAGAGAGAAAAAGACAGAGAGAAAGACAGAGAAAGACAGAGAGAGAAACAGCGAGAGAAAGACAGAGACAGAGAAAGACAGAGAGAGAAACAGAGCAAGAGAGCGCGAAAGAAAGAGCGATAGCGAAGAAAAAAGCTAGATGAGAGAGATGATAGATGAGAGGGGAGTATGTCTGTCTATATCAGTCTACCTCACAACATTAACGTAGAGTTTTCTTTTCTAGCTAGCTTTTAGCTATGGTATCAAATATAATATATTATGTGTATATTATTATACTTATTACATTTTTGTGAGACGATTACAATTAATGAGATAATAATAATAGTGATTACACTTACAGACACCAACATATAAATGTCAGTTTGTTATTCTATCCCCTCCAAAAGTTTGAAAAATACCACAAAAGGGTTAAACATGCTGCAAAAATACCTTCATCCCTTGGTTTGTTCATTGTAGACTCATCGTGTTTTTTTGTGAGAGGACCTAAGGTTCAGAAAAAAGGGAGGAAAAAGAGAAAAGAGAAAATTGAAAAAGATTTCACTTTGCTGAAAACGAAAAAGAAACCAAGGGAGGAGAAAAATGGCAAACCAGCAAGAGACTAGCGTTGCACGGTATACCGGTTACCACGGTAACACCCCGATACCAAAACATCACGATACTTCTGATACACGTTTTTGAATACCGTAGTACTGTTTCATATGATACTGACTTTTTCAGCCCTCGTGTGATCTAAAAAACCTGCTACAAAATGTTTAAATTCAGTTGAATGGAAGCGACAGCCACTCGTCTCTGGTATGCACAGGTCCAATCATATCAACTTCACTTTCATGCTCACATCACGTGTAGCAGCTGTAATCAGCCAGCATAACCCCCTACCAGCTATAACCATAACCACCAGCCCTCATTCACCCACTTCTCTCCTTCTGCTCCTCATGAGCATCTATTCCTCAGTCAGTTATATCATTTAGCCATGATGGAGACGGGGATGCAGACCCTGATGAGTCTTCTGTTGTTAGTTGTACATTTGTTACATTGGAGCAGCAAGCAGAGCGAGCAATGATGATACATCACCTGTTATAATCAAGAGCACAGACCAGTCTGAGTTTGAAGTTCACTGTCAAGCAGCCTTTTGAGTGTCAGAGAGGGAAAATGGAGCACTGCTTGGCGACAGGCCTGCTTGCAGCTTTACAACAGAGAAAACGGCTTGTCTCCAGCCTAAACAGTAAAGAAATATGACCCATATTAACGGAGATACCTTTTGTTTCTTTCGATTGGGATTTGTGCGCACTTTAAATAGGTTCACAAACCATGTCGCGGGCCATTTTAAACTGATCCCACGTACCTAATTATTGGTTTGAAAAAAAAACTATGTTGTTCAGTCATGATACCGACCTAGCTAACAACCTGGTAACTTGACAGTTATTTTAGGCTAATTTGATTGGCACAGGAAGAAAGGAAAAGGGTCTGCTACTCATGAGATGTGCTTCAAAGGTAGGATTCATAGAGGCCAAATGTAAGCCTAAACTATACTGAACAAAAACATAAATGCAACATGTAAAGTGTTGGTCCCATGTTTCATGAGCTGAAATAAAAGATCCCAGAAATGTTCCAAAAGCACAAAAAGCTTATTTAGCTGAAATTTTATTCAACCATTTTTGCACAATTCCTAGAAGCTGAAAATGTCCCAGTTCTTCCATGGCCTAAATACTCACCAGACATGTCACCCATTGAACATGTTTGGGATGCTCTGGATTGACGTGTACAACAGCATGCTCCAGTTCCCGCCAATATCCAACAACTTCGCACAGCCATTGAAGAGGAGTGGGACAACATTCCACAGGCCACAATCAACAGCCTGATCAACTCTATGAGATGAGTCGTGCTGCATGATGGTGGTCACACCGGATACTGACTGGTTGTCTGATCCACGCCCCTACTTGTAAAGAAAATAAAAAGGTATCTGTAACCAACAGATGCATATCTGTGTTCCCAGTCACGTGAAATTAATAGACTGGGGCTTAATGAATTTATTTAAATTGAATGATTTCCTTATATGAATTGTAACTCAGAAAAATATAAAACATTGTTGCGTGTTGCATTTATATTTTTGTTCAGTATATATATAAAAAATGATTTCTTTCTGGTGCTATTCTGTTTGGTGCATAACGCTTTAACGTTGGGAACGTTTTTGTGTTTGTAGGAGAGAGAGAGAGTGGTGTGTGTGTGTTAACTGAAGAGTAGAATGTTTCAGACAGTGTTTTCCCCTTACTGACACAACAACAAGCAGATCATTATGCAGTGTTTTCCCCCGACTGACACAATGACAAGCAGATCATTATGCAGTGTTTTCCCCTTACTGACACAATAACAAGCAGATCATTATGCAGTGTTTTCCCCTTACTGACACAATAACAAGCAGATCATTATGCAGTGTTTTCCCCTTACTGACACAACAACAAGCAGATCATTATGCAGTGTTTTCCCCTTACTGACACAACAACAAGCAGATCATTATGCAGTGTTTTCCCCCGACTGACACAATGACAAGCAGATCATTATGCAGTGTTTTCCCCTTACTGACACAATAACAAGCAGATCATTATGCAGTGTTTCCCCCTTACTGACACAATAACAAGCAGATCATTATGCAGTCTTTTCCCTTACTGACACAATAACAAGCAGATCATTATGCAGTGTTTTCCCCTTACTGACACAATAACAAGCAGATCATTATGCAGTGTTTTCCCCTTACTGACACAATAACAAGCAGGTCATTATGCAGTGTTTCCCCTTACTGACACAATAACAAGCAGATCATTATGCAGTGTTTTCCCTTACTGACACAATAACAAGCAGATCATTATGCAGTGTTTTCCCCTTACTGATACAATAACAAGCAGATCATTATGCAGTGTTTTCCCCTTACTGACACAATAACAAGCAGATCATTATGCAGTCTTTTCCCCCCGACTGACACAATAACAAGCAGATCATTATGCAGTGTTTTCCCCTTACTGACACAATAACAAGCAGATCATTATGCAGTGTTTTCCCCTTACTGACACAACAACAAGCAGATCATTATGCAGTGTTTTCCCCTTACTGACACAATGACAAGCAGATCATTATGCAGTGTTTTCCCCCTACTGATACAATGACAAGCAGATCATTATGCAGTGTTTTCCCCTTACTGATACAATGACAAGCAGATCATTATGCAGTTTTTTCCCCTTACTGACACAACAACAAGCAGATCATTATACAGTCTTTTCCCCCCGACTGACACAATAACAAGCAGATCATTATGCAGTGTTTTCCCCCGACTGACACAATGACAAGCAGATCATTATGCAGTGTTTTCCACTCACTGACACAATAACAAGCAGATCATTATGCAGTGTTTTCCCCTCACTGACACAATAACAAGCAGATCATTATGCAGTGTTTTCCCCTTACTGACACAATAACAAGCAGATCATTATGCAGTGTTTTCCCCTTACTGACACAATAACAAGCAGATCATTATGCAGTGTTTTCCCCTTACTGACACAATAACAAGCAGATCATTATGCAGTGTTTTCCCCTTACTGACACAATAACAAGCAGATCATTATGCAGTTTTTTCCCCTTACTGACACAATAACAAGCAGATCATTATGCAGTGTTTTCCCCTTACTGACACAATAACAAGCAGATCATTATGCAGTGTTTTCCCCTTACTGACACAATAACAAGCAGATCATTATGCAGTGTTTTTCCCCTTACTGACACAATAACAAGCAGATCATTATGCAGTGTTTTCCCCTTACTGACACAATAACAAGCAGATCATTATGCAGTGTTTCCCCCTTACTGACACAATAACAAGCAGATCATTATGCAGTGTTTTCCCCTTACTGACACAATAACAAGCAGATCATTATGCAGTGTTTCCCCCTTACGGACACAATAACAAGCAGATCATTATGCAGTGTTTTCCCCCTTACTGACACAACGACAAGCAGATCATTATGACGTGTTTCCCCTTACGGACACAATAACAAGCAGATCATTATGCAGTGTTTTCAACCGTATTGACACAATGACAAGCAGAACATTATGCAATGTTTTCCCCTTACTGACACAATAACAAGCAGATCATTATGCAGTGTTTTCCCCTTACTGACACAATAACAAGCAGATCATTATGCAGCATTTTTCCCCCCGACTGACACAATGACAAGCAGATCATTATGCAGTGTTTTCCCCTTACTGACACAATAACAAGCAGATCATTATGCAGTGTTTTCCACAATAACAAGCAGATCATTACTGTTTTCCCCTTACTGACACAATAACAAGCAGATCATTATGCAGTGTTTTCCCCTTACTGACACAATAACAAGCAGATCATTATGCAGTGTTTTCCCCTTACTGACACAATAACAAGCAGATCATTATGCAGTGTTTCCCCTTACTGACACAATAACAAGCAGATCATTATGCAGTGTTTTCCCCTTACTGACACAATAACAAGCAGATCATTATGCAGTGTTTTCCCCTTACTGACACAATAACAAGCAGATCATTATGCAGTGTTTTCCCCTTACTGACACAATAACAAGCAGATCATTATGCAGTGTTTTCCTTACTGACACAATAACAAGCAGATCATTATGCAGTGTTTTCCCCTTACTGACACAATAACAAGCAGATCATTATGCAGTGTTTTCCCCTTACTGACACAATAACAAGCAGATCATTATGCAGTGTTTTCCCCTTACTGACACAATAACAAGCAGATCATTATGCAGTGTTTCCCCCTTACTGACACAATAACAAGCAGATCATTATGCATGTATATTCCTCCAG